>NW_027464044.1:0-213578 GCF_050947455.1 Rhinoderma darwinii | reverse complement strand
GGAGCACTGGTTGGCACTGTTATGGGTGCACTGGTTGGCACTGTTATGGGAGCACTGGATGGCACTGTTATGGGAGTACTGGCTGGCACTGTTATGGGAGCACTGTGGCTGGCACTGTTATGGGAGCACTGTGGCTGGCACTGTTATGGGAGCACTGTGGCTGGCACTGTTATGGGAGCACTGTGGCTGGCACTGTTATGGGAGCACTGTATCTGGCACTGTTATGGGAGCACTGTGGCTAGCACTGTTATGGGAGCACTGGATGGCACTGTTATGGGAGCACTGGTTGGCACTGTTATGGGAGCACTGGATGGCACTGTTATGGGAGCACTGGCTGGCACTGTTATGGGAGCACTGTGGCTGGCACTGTTATGGGAGCACTGTATCTGGCACTGTTATGGGAGCACTGTGGCTAGCACTGTTATGGGAGCACTGTGGCTGGCACTGTTATGGGAGCACTGTGGCTGGCACTGTTATGGGAGCACTGTGGCTGGCACTGTTATGGGAGCACTGTGGCTGGCACTGTTATGGGAGCACTGTATCTGGCACTGTTATGGGAGCACTGTGGCTAGCACTGTTATAGGAGCACTGGATGGCACTGTTATGGGAGCACTGGTTGGCACTGTTATGGGAGCACTGGATGGCACTGTTATGGGAGCACTGTGGCTGGCACTGTTATGGGAGCACTGTGGCTGGCACTGTTATGGGAGCACTGTATCTGGCACTGTTATGGGAGCACTGTGGCTGGCACTGTTATGGGAGCACTGTGGCTGGCAGTGTTATGGGAGCACTGTGGCTGGCACTGTTATGGGAGCACTGTGGCTGGCACTTTTATGGGAGCACTGTATCTGGCACTGTTATGGGAGCACTGTGGCTAGCACTGTTATGGGAGCACTGGATGGCACTGTTATGGGAGCACTGGTTGGCACTGTTATGGGAGCACTGGATGGCACTGTTATGGGAGCACTGTGGCTGGCACTGTTATGGGAGCACTGTGGCTGGCACTGTTATGGGAGCACTGTGGCTGGCACTGTTATGGGAGCACTGTGGCTGGCACTGTTATGGGAGCAATGTGGCTGGCACTGTTATGGGAGCACTGTAGCTGGCACTGTTATGGGAGCACTGTAGCTGGCACTGTTATGGGAGCACTGTAGCTGGCACTGTTATGGGAGTACTGGTTGGCACTGTTATGGGAGCACTGTGGTTGGCACTGTTAAGGGAGCACTGGTTGGCACTGTTATGGGAGCACTGGATGGCACTGTTATGGGAGTACTGGCTGGCACTGTTATGGGAGCACTGTGGCTGGCACTGTTATGGGAGCACTGTATCTGGCACTGTTATGGGAGCACTGTGGCTAGCACTGTTATGGGAGCACTGTGGCTGGCACTGTTATGGGAGCACTGTGGCTGGCACTGTTATGGGAGCACTGTGGCTGGCACTGTTATGGGAGCACTGTGGCTGGCACTGTTATGGGAGCACTGTGGCTGGCACTGTTATGGGAGCACTGTGGCTGGCACTGTTATGGGAGCACTGTGGCTGGCACTGTTATGGGAGCACTGTGGTTGGCACTGTTATGGGAGCACTGTGGCTGGCACTGTTATGGGAGCACTGTGGCTGGCACTGTTATGGGAGCACTGTGGCTGGCACTGTTATGGGAGCACTGTATCTGGCACTGTTATGGGAGCACTGTGGCTGGCACTGTTATGGGAGCACTGTGGCTGGCACTGTTATGGGAGCACTGTGGTTGGCACTGTTAAGGGAGCACTGGATGGCACTGTTATGGGAGTACTGTGGTTGGCACTGTTAAGGGAACACTGGCTGTCACTGTTATGGGAGCACTTTAGCTGGCACTGTTATGGGAGCACTGGTTGGCACTGTTAAGGGAGCACTGGTTGGCACTGTTATGGGTGCACTGGTTGGCACTGTTATGGGAGCACTGGATGGCACTGTTATGGGAGTACTGGCTGGCACTGTTATGGGAGCACTGGTTGGCACTGTTATGGGAGCACTGGATGGCACTGTTATGGGAGCACTGGCTGGCACTGTTATGGGAGCACTGTGGCTGGCACCGTTATGGGAGCACTGTGGCTGGCACCGTTATGGGAGCACTGTGGTTGGCACTGTTATGGGAGCACTGGATGGCACTGTTATGGGAGCACTGGTTGGCACTGTTAAGGGAGCACTGGTTGGCACTGTTAAGGGAGCACTGGTTGGCACTGTTATGGGTGCACTGGTTGGCACTGTTATGGGAGCACTGGATGGCACTGTTATGGGAGTACTGGCTGGCACTGTTATGGGAGCACTGTGGCTGGCACTGTTATGGGAGCACTGTGGCTGGCACTGTTATGGGAGCACTGTGGCTGGCACTGTTATGGGAGCACTGTGGCTGGCACTGTTATGGGAGCACTGTATCTGGCACTGTTATGGGAGCACTGTGGCTAGCACTGTTATGGGAGCACTGGATGGCACTGTTATGGGAGCACTGGTTGGCACTGTTATGGGAGCACTGGATGGCACTGTTATGGGAGCACTGGCTGGCACTGTTATGGGAGCACTGTGGCTGGCACTGTTATGGGAGCACTGTATCTGGCACTGTTATGGGAGCACTGTGGCTAGCACTGTTATGGGAGCACTGTGGCTGGCACTGTTATGGGAGCACTGTGGCTGGCACTGTTATGGGAGCACTGTGGCTGGCACTGTTATGGGAGCACTGTGGCTGGCACTGTTATGGGAGCACTGTATCTGGCACTGTTATGGGAGCACTGTGGCTAGCACTGTTATGGGAGCACTGGATGGCACTGTTATGGGAGCACTGGTTGGCACTGTTATGGGAGCACTGGATGGCACTGTTATGGGAGCACTGTGGCTGGCACTGTTATGGGAGCACTGTGGCTGGCACTGTTATGGGAGCACTGTATCTGGCACTGTTATGGGAGCACTGTGGCTGACACTGTTATGGGAGCACTGTGGCTGGCAGTGTTATGGGAGCACTGTGGCTGGCACTGTTATGGGAGCACTGTGGCTGGCACTGTTATGGGAGCACTGTATCTGGCACTGTTATGGGAGCACTGTGGCTAGCACTGTTATGGGAGCACTGGATGGCACTGTTATGGGAGCACTGGTTGGCACTGTTATGGGAGCACTGGATGGCACTGTTATGGGAGCACTGTGGCTGGCACTGTTATGGGAGCACTGTGGCTGGCACTGTTATGGGAGCACTGTGGCTGGCACTGTTATGGGAGCACTGTGGCTGGCACTGTTATGGGAGCAATGTGGCTGGCACTGTTATGGGAGCACTGTAGCTGGCACAGTAAGCCCAGCGTAATGTAGGCGCAGCCGTAATGAAGCAAGCGCATGACTAGGTGTTTGGGAGTTCTAGGCTATTATGTATTAGGTATTATGTGTTAGGCTATATTTGTAGGGATGGGAGGGTTATGTGAAAGGGGGCATGGGGCAAAATGTATCTATATGTGGTGGGTGGAGAATAAAGTATATAAGTCCATGCGGGGAAGAGGCAGCCCTCTTTCCCGCTGGACAACAGGAGAAATTTTTGTCCTGTTATTATATTTAAAAGACAAATATACAGATTAATATTTCTACTTACCTGATGGAAGCGGCGATGGAGACAACGATGGCCAGGATCCGCGATGCAGCGATGCAGCACGGCGTGGGATGGCTGGATGCGCTGATTGCCGGGGCTCTTCCTCCGGTTCCAGCGGCTGGAGAGGAGAGTGAGGGACGCAGCAGCAGGCGTTCCAGGCCTCAGGAGAGGCCTTCATCTGCAGAGACGCCTCGGTCTGGTCGGCGCCGAGGGAGCCCCTCCAGGGACCCTCCTCCTCCTGCTGGTCCGGAGCTGCACCCTGGCGTCGGTCCACGGAGGTCTGGGAGGAATCCCATCAGGCGGGCGAGACCGGAGGTGACAGGAGGGGGGGGGCCGCGGCGGCCATCTTCCTCCCTCCTGTCTTCAACAACAACGCCGGAAGTGGAGGCGGGACCGGATGCGCGCGCAAGACCGGATGCGCGCACAGGACCGGATGTGCGTGCGGGGCCGGATGCGCGCGCAGGTCCGGAAGTGACGGCTTTCTCCGGCGCCGATGCTCCAGGTGCCGGAGGAGCTCAGCGGACAGACATCAGGACACCAGCGCCGACCCGCAGGAAGAGGCGGGCGGCATCTAGATGGGGAGCGAGATCGCCTCCTGCAGGAGCAGGGAGGCGTGCGGCGGCGACAGCGACCGGAGGTACCCGGGCAACTTCTTGGAATGACGCCGGGCCCCATCCGGACGAGGGGGGGCAGCGGTCTGCTATACAGGCAGCGACGACTACAAGAAGATTTTATTTTGACAGCCCTGCAGAAGGACTGGATCGGCAGGGCTGTCGTTCTGAATATGCCACGCCACCAGGGGGTGGCAGGATCGTGGACGGGCCGCATTCCGCGGAGCCTAGAGCAGCAGCGACTGGAAGTGCGGGGAGCTACGGGGAGCGTGGGGTGCAGGAGCACCACTCCCTAGGATCGTCACGACCGACGCCTGGATTATCTGGAGTGATGGACGCGTCCGCTGGGAGGTCACCTCAGGGACGTACGGGTGAGTCTACCACTGATGTGGTGCCGGGGATGTGTGGGGGGGATGTGGGGGGGATATTGTCAATGTCACAGATGCAATTGTTGTTTAGAGGGATGCAGGAGTATTTTATGAGAATTGTGCCAGGCGTAGAGCAGTCGCCAGCGAGGGTATGGGGCGCTGCTAGTGAGGCGTCTGCTAGTGCGGCAGGGAGTGCGGTTGCTAATGAGGCGATTTCTGGTGCAGCTGCGGCAGTGATTGCGGGTGTTAGTGAAGTGGCGCCGGTTGTGGGTGCCGTAGTGGCTGTGGGAAAAGCAGTTGACGAGGCGGCTAGTACAGCTAAGAAGGTGGTGGAGGATGTGCGTTTGGCTGACGCCGCTAAAGGTGAGGTTTATGTGTGTTTTGAGGGCCCGCTGGGGGCACATTTGAAGGTGGAGATTAGGGAAAAGATATGGAAAGATGAATATGTTGAGATTTTTTTCTTTGCTGCCGTTAGAGAAGTTTAATTTGGACCGGTGGAAACCGGATGAAAGTAAGAAGGAGGAGGAGGAGCGGCGGCGGTATCGTTTGATTCCACGGACTTTTGCGAATTGGCTGCAGGCCTTCGCTATCTTGGCTAGTGTGGTGGGTGAGAAGGCGCCGGAGAACTGTTCGGCGCTATTCTGTTATATGGATTCGGTAGGGGAGGCGTATCGTGTATACGGTGGTAATGCGTGGTTGCGGTATGACGAACAGTTTCGTCAGCGGAAGTCGGTGCGCCCGTCGTTGCGATGGGATCACAAGGATATCAGTTTATGGATGCGTCTGATGTCTGCGCCAAAACAGGGGCAGCAGCCCTTTCGTGATGCGGCCGGCGGTCAGGGGTCAGCAGCGGGTCGGTCAGGATCCTCAGGAAAGGGGTGTTGCTGGCAGTATAATGAGGGGCATTGCAAGTTCGGCCCAGATTGTAGGTACAAGCACGAGTGCTCCGGTTGCGGAGGCGCCCATGGTTTGTCCAGATGCTTCAAGAAGCATAAGGGCAGGCAGGGAGATGCTGAGCAGAAGAGGGGCGACGCCGGTGAGGGTGGAAAGGATGCTCCCGTTTTTAAGGGGCTATCCAAATAAGAAAGTGGCGGATTTGTTGTGGTTAGGATTTTCAGAAGGTTTTCGGATTCCTTGTACGTCGGTTGGACGTGACGGGGTAGTCCGTAATTTGTCGTCTGCTTTGGCGCGGCCTGATCTGGTTACGGATAAGCTGCTGAAGGAGGTGGCTTTGGGCCGCATGGCGGGGCCGTTTTCCTCCCCGCCTGTTCAGAATTTGCGTGTTTCCCCGTTAGGTTTGGTTCCAAAAAAGGAGGTGAATAAATTCCGCCTTATTCATCACTTGTCTTATCCGGAAGGCGAGTCGGTGAATGACGGCATTGATCCGGCCCTGTGCGCGGTCAGTTACACTAACTTTGATGCGGCGGTTGTTTGGGTTCGGAAATACGGGAAGGGCTCTCTGTTAGCGAAAACTGACATTGAGGCCGCTTTTCGTTTATTGCCGGTGCATCCGGATAGTTTTTGTTTGCTGGGATGTTATTGGCAGGAGGAATATTTTGTGGATTGTTGCCTCCCGATGGGCTGCTCCATTTCATGCGCTTATTTTGAGATGTTTAGCACGTTTTTGGAGTGGGTGGTCCGTCGGGAGGCGCAGGTGCAATCTGCCCTACATTATCTGGATGATTTCCTGTTTATCGGTCCGCCGGGTACCTATGTGTGTGCAGGATTGCTACACACTATGGAGAGAGTGGCAATGGATTTTGGGGTACCTTTGGCGCCTGAGAAAACTGAGGGACCCACGACGGTCATTAAGTTTTTGGGAATCATGATTGATTCAGATAACATGGAGTGTCGCTTGCCTGATGATAAGTTGCTGGAGATGAGAGAGTTGGTGGCGAGTGCGCTGCGCAGGAAGAAGATACAATTGCGGGACTTGCAATCCTTGTTGGGGCATTTGAATTTCGCTTGTAGGATTATGCCCATGGGGCGGGTGTTTTGCAGGCGGTTGGCGAATGCTACCGCAGGGGTGCATTCCCCTCATCATTTCATTAGGTTGTCGGCGGAGTTGAAAGCTGACTTGTTGGTGTGGGGGGAGTTTTTGCAGACCTATAATGGGCGGTCGGTGCTCATGTATCAGCCGGTGTCTAGTGTGGACTTGGAGCTGTATACTGATGCATCAGGTGCATGTGGATTTGGGGCTTATTTCCAGGGGCAGTGGTGTGCAGGAGTTTGGCCTGATACATGGCATGAATGGGGTTTTGTCCGTAACTTGGCTCTGCTGGAATTGTTCCCGATTGTGGTGGCTGCGGAGTTGTGGGGGGATTGTCTGCGGGACCGGAGAGTGCGTTTCGTATGTGACAATCTAGGTGTCGTTCAGGCTGTTAATGCGCAGACAGCTAATTCTCCGCCAGTCGTGCGACTATTGCGACATTTAGTTTTGAGAGGTCTGATGTTGAATGCGCATTTTGTGGCAGTGCATATTCCTGGGGTGCTGAATTCTGTGGCTGATTCCCTTTCTCGTCAACAGTGGGACAGGTTTCGTCTGCTGGCGCCGGGGGCGGAGTCTCATGGCCTGCCTTGTCCAGAGCATCTGTGGAAGGTGGTGTGACAATGGCGATGTCGCTTGTGGAAAGGTCGGTTAGTGCGGTCACGTGGCAGAGGTACAGTGCGGTGTGGCAAGTATGGGAGACGTTGTTGGAAAATGCGCAGGCAGGTATTGCAGATCGGCAGGCGTGTGTGCTGTATTTTATAGGAAATGCGTACAGTGAGGGGTCGTCTGCAGCAATGGTCGCTCGCAGTTTGTCGGCCTTGGCTTTTTGGTTTAAGAAGAAAGGTGAGGAGGACGTGACTAAGTCCTTTCTGGTGCGGCAGGCAATGAAGGGTTTCAGGAGGGGTTCCGCAGTTAGGGATCTCAGGAAGCCGGTGTCATTTGAGCTGTTGGTAGCGATTTGTGAATTGTTGAGGGAGGTTTGTGTTTCAGCATTTGAAGTGCGGCTATTTACACTGGCCTTTTCTTTGGCTTTCTTTGGGGCGTTCCGGATATCGGAGTTGGTGTCGGCCAGTAAGAGTGTGGCAGGGGGTTTATTGTATGCTGATGTGGATTTGGATGGCTCCTGCCTTTCTTGTTTGCTCCGTAGATCTAAGACAGATCAGGAGGGGAGAGGTTTTGTGGTGCGTTTGTATGAGTTACCAGGGTCGCGGGTGTGCCCGGTCCGCTGTTTTCGGGAGTTTGTTGCGGTGAGGCCTGAGGGCCCGGCATCCTTGTTGGTTCATGCAGACGGGCTGTCTCTGTCAAAATTCCAGTTTTCACAGGTGTTCAAAAAATGTATCCTGTTGTCCGGCAGAGGGGGAGCAGGTTTTAGCTCTCATTCCTTTAGAATTGGCGCAGCTACGGAAGCAGCTCGGTGGGGTTTATCCCCGGCGATGGTTAAGAAGATTGGTAGGTGGGAGTCAGACAGATACAGGTTGTATGTGCGGCCTCACTTGCTTTGAGGCGGTGGTGATAAGATGTGCTGGAGGTGGATATGGAGTAGTTACGTTGTTGTTTTGTGTTGTTTTAGGTGCAGGTCCCTGCTTGATTTGGATCATGGGGCACTCCTACGTACACTGGGGAGGTGTGCGTGCTGATGTTCGTCCGGCCGGACGGCAGTTGGGCATGGATCACGCAGAGGTGCAGGTCAGATGGTTGGGCCTGCGGGGCATGCTGTGGTGTAGGCTGTTACCAGAGGTACAATTTTATGCGGGATTGGACAGGGCGCCGGATATCTTAGTGGTGCACCTTGGCGGCAATGATTTGGGCATTCGGTCGTCCAGGGATTTAGTGAGGGATGTGAAGATTGACCTTTTGCGGTTGTGGTCGGCGTTCCCAGGAGTGGTTATTGTATGGTCTGATATTGTGGCTCGCAAGGTGTGGCGGCAGGCACGTTCCATACATAGCTTAAACAAAGCGCGAGCAAAGGTCAACAAGGTAGTTGGCAGGTTTGTGGCACGCAATGGCGGTGTTGTGGTGAGGCATAAGGAGTTGGAAGGTAGAGAGGTAGGTTTCCTCAGGGCGGATGGTGTTCATCTAAACGAGGTGGGTCTGGATATGTGGACCTTGGACATTAAGGAGGGCATGGAGAAAGCCCTGCAGTTGTGGAGGGACAATCATGTGTAAGGGGTCACACATGATTGTCGTGGCGGTAGGAGGAGGGGTCTTTGGAGGCACGGAATGAGAAGGAGAAGCAACAATGGAGATTGTTGCAAGAGAACTCGGGGCGTTTAACCCGGGATAGTATTGGAGGGGCTGGGGAGTGGTTACCCAGCTCATATATATTCCTGATGGGCAGGGTCCCCAGGAAGGGAGAGAGAGGTCTTGGACATGGTTGGTGCCCTCGGGTCAGGTGCAGAACGGCTGTAGGGTAAGGGGTCCAGACCTAATAAGGAAACGATGGAGTTTAATGATTGAAGTGCCTTCAAGGATCCTTTATCTGGAGTTGGGAAATAGAGCAGGATGTTATCATGGAGTTATGATGTGTTTATGGTTATGCTCTTTTTCAGAAAAAAGGTGTGTTTAATAAATGGCTGCTGTGGCCTTTACACCAAAATTCATGTGTGGTCTCTTATTGGGGTTTGGGGTGTAAGGTCGTAGATAGCGGAAGCATCAAACATACCTTAAGTCAAGTAAGCCCAGCGTAATGTAGGCGCAGCCGTAATGAAGCAAGCGCATGACTAGGTGTTTGGGAGTTCTAGGCTATTATGTATTAGGTATTATGTGTTAGGCTATATTTGTAGGGATGGGAGGGTTATGTGAAAGGGGGCATGGGGCAAAATGTATCTATATGTGGTGGGTGGAGAATAAAGTATATAAGTCCATGCGGGGAAGAGGCAGCCCTCTTTCCCGCTGGACAACAGGAGAAATTTTTGTCCCGCCCGCCCTCCCAGTATTTTCTCCTGTTTATGGGAATTTGTCGGTTGGGGTTTTGTTTTGTCACAGTAGCAATGGCGGTAGGAGGAGGGGTCTTTGGAGGCACGGAATGAGAAGGAGAAGCAACAATGGAGATTGTTGCAAGAGAACTCGGGGCGTTTAACCCGGGATAGTATTGGAGGGGCTGGGGAGTGGTTACCCAGCTCATATATATTCCTGATGGGCAGGGTCCCCAGGAAGGGAGAGAGAGGTCTTGGACATGGTTGGTGCCCTCGGGTCAGGTGCAGAACGGCTGTAGGGTAAGGGGTCCAGACCTAATAAGGAAACGATGGAGTTTAATGATTGAAGTGCCTTCAAGGATCCTTTATCTGGAGTTGGGAAATAGAGCAGGATGTTATCATGGAGTTATGATGTGTTTATGGTTATGCTCTTTTTCAGAAAAAAGGTGTGTTTAATAAATGGCTGCTGTGGCCTTTACACCAAAATTCATGTGTGGTCTCTTATTGGGGTTTGGGGTGTAAGGTCGTAGATAGCGGAAGCATCAAACATACCTTAAGTCATGTTATGGGAGCACTGTAGCTGGCACTGTTATGGGAGTACTGGTTGGCACTGTTATGGGAGCACTGTGGTTGGCACTGTTAAGGGAGCACTGGTTGGCACTGTTATGGGAGCACTGGATGGCACTGTTATGGGAGTACTGGCTGGCACTGTTATGGGAGCACTGTGGCTGGCACTGTTTTGGGAGCACTGTGGCTGGCACTGTTATGGGAGCACTGTGGCTGGCACTGTTTTGGGAGCACTGTGGCTGGCACTGTTAAGGGAGCACTGTAGCTGGCACTGTTATGGGAGCACTGTAGCTGGCACTGTTATGGGAGCACTGTAGCTGGCACTGTTATGGGAGCACTGGTTGGCACTGTTATGGGAGCACTGTAGTTGGCACTGTTAAGGGAGCACTGGATGGCACTGTTATGGGAGTACTGTGGTTGGCACTGTTAAGGGAGCACTGGATGGCACTGTTATGGGAGTACTGTGGTTGGCACTGTTAAGGGAACACTGGCTGTCACTGTTATGGGAGCACTTTAGCTGGCACTGTTATGGGAGCACTGTATCTGGCACTGTTATGGGAGCACTGTGGCTAGCACTGTTATGGGAGCACTGTGGCTGGCACTGTTATGGGAGCACTGTGGCTGGCACTGTTATGGGAGCACTGTGGCTGGCACTGTTATGGGAGCACTGTGGCTGGCACTGTTATGGGAGCACTGTATCTGGCACTGTTATGGGAGCACTGTGGCTAGCACTGTTATGGGAGCACTGTGGCTGGCACTGTTATGGGAGCACTGTGGCTGGAACTGTTATGGGAGCACTGTGGCTGGCACTGTTATGGGAGCACTGTGGCTGGTACTGTTATGGGAGCACTGTGGCTGGCACTGTTATGGGAGCACTGTGGCTGGCACTGTTATGGGAGCACTGTGGCTGGCACTGTTAAGGGAGCACTGGATGGCACTGTTTAGAGATGAGCAAACTTTTCAAAAGTTCGGTTCGGCTAGTTCGCCGAATTTCACAAAAAAGTTCGATTCGGACCGAACTAGTTCGGACCGAACCTGTCACTTACGTGCGCCGAGCATGCTACTGTCTCGGGTGCTGATAGAGTTAATGGGCTGCACTAACTCTTTCAGCAACCTTGACAGTACATGCTCGGCGCACGGAAAATACAATTTAAATGTAATAAAAAAATAAAAATTATACGTTCGTACTTACTTTCCTCCTGTCCGGCCTCCAGCGATGACGTTTCATCCCTTTCGCCGCTGCAGCCAATCACAGGCTGTAGTGGCGGTCACGCACGTCAGGATGACGCTTCATCCCACGTGACCGCCTCTGCAGCCAATCACAGGCTGCAGCGGCGACATGGATGAAACGTCATCGCTGGAGCCCGGACAGGAGGAAAGTAAGTATGAACGTATTATTATTATTTTTTGGCATGTATGTATGTTGGCATGTATGTATGTATGTATGTATGTATGTATGTTGTCATGTATGTATGTATATATGTGCATGTATGTTTGCATGTATGTTGGCATGTATGTATATATGTGCATGTGTGTATGTATATTTGCATGTATATATTTGCATGTATGTTTGCATGTATGTATGTTTGCATGAATGTATGTTTGCATGTATGTATGTATGTTTGCATGAATGTATGTTTGCATGTATGTATGTATGTTGTCATGTATGTATGTATGCATGTATGTTGTCATGTATGTATATATGTGCATGTATGTTTGTATGTATATTTGCATGTATGTATGTTTGCATGTGTGTATGTTTGCATGTATGTATGTACATACATGGCATGTATGTATGTTGGCATGTATGTGTATATTTGCATGTATATATTTGCATGTATGTTTGCATGAATGTATGTATGTATGTTTGCATTTTATGTATGTATGTCGTCATGTATGTATGTTGTCATGTATGTATATATGTGCATGTTTGTATGTATATTTGCATGTATATATTTGCATGTATGTATGTTTGCATTTATGTATGTTTGCATGAATGTATATTTGCATGTATGTATGTATGTATGTTGTCATGTATGTATGTTGTCATGTATGTATACATGTTTGTATGTATGTATGTTTGCATGTATGTATGTATGTTGTCATGTATGTTTGCATGTTTTTATTTTTGCATGTATGTTTATATATATGTGCATGTATGTAATTGTTTGCATGTATTTATGTTTGCATGTATATTTGTGCATGCTTGTATATATGTATGTATCTTTGCATGTTTGTATGTATGGTTTCATGTGTGTGTGTGTGTGTGTATGCATGTATGTATGATAGTTTGCATGTATGTATGTTTGTTTGTATACATGTCTGTATGGCCATGTATGATACTGTCTGCTGGCGCCCTGTATCAAAGTCAACTTCACGGCAGGCTTCTATACATGGTATAACAGTCAGTATCACACATTAAACTGAATCTAAGCTTACAACATGTTTTATTTCATTTTTTATTTTTTTTACAGGTTTGGTGTTTGGACTACGTCGGTTTCGAGGACTACTTCGATGACGTTTTTTTTTTCTACAATAAAATGGTTAATGAGGGTTGTGTTGGGGGTGCTTTATTTCAATAAAATATTTTATCTATATCTTTGTCTTTTTTTTTTCAAATTTTATTACTACCACTTTAGTAATGGCCGCTGTCTGAGTGACAACATCCATTACTAAGGCGAGGCTTAGTGTTAGCCGGTACAGAGGCTAACACTAACCACCATTATTACCCCGGTACCCAAAACCACCAGGGGTGCCGGGAAGAGCCAGGTACGATCCAGTACCCGACCATCTGTTGTGATGGTCAGGCTCTGGGGCGGCCGCAGGCTGGTATTATGAGGCTGGGAAGGGCCAAAAACAGTGGACCTTCCCACCCTTGTAATGCTAGGCTGCTGCTGCTGTGTTGTATCTGGCTGGTTATAAAAGTGGGGGGGACCCCACGTCATTTTTTTTTTATTATTTATTTATTTTTAATTTTTTTTTAAAAAGACATGGGGTTCCACCCAATTTATCATAACCAGCCACATACAACACAGTGTTATTAGCCTGGGAATGGACAAAACCAGTGGCCCTTCCCACCCATGTAATGCCAGACTGCTGCAGCCTTGTATATGGCTGGTTATTAAAAATGTGGGGGACCCAACGTCTATTGTTAAATTTGTTAAATTCCAAAAAAAAAACGACGTGGGGTCCCCCCCATTTTTATAACCAGCCCGATACAACACAGCAGCAGCAGCCTAGCATTACAAGGGTGGGAAGGTCCACTGTTTTTGGCCCTTCCCAGCCTCATAATACCAGCCTACGGCCGCCCCAGTACCCGACCATCACAACAGATGGTCGGGTACTGGATCGTACCAAGCTCTTCCCGGCACCCCTGGTGGTGGTGGGTACCGGGGTAATAATGGGTGGTTAGTGCTAGCCTCTGCACCGGCTAACACTAAGTACCGCCTTAATAATGGACGCTGTCAATCAGCCAACTGCCATTATCTAGGCACTAACAAAGTTTTAAAAAAAACACAAAGACAATTCTTTTTTATTGAAATAAGAAATCCCCAACAAAACCCTCGTTAACCATTTTATTAAAATTTTTAAAAAACGTAGATCTACGCAGTAGTCCAACGAATCGAAGACGTAGTCCAATCGGTACATCAAAATCTGCAACAACATAAAAAAACAGTTATCAATGTGAACAATAACAATACTTCTACTCACCTACACACATATATACACGCACACACAAACAAACAACCATACACAAACACACATATATACACAAACACAACAAGATATACACACACACACACACACACATAAACAGACAAACACACACACACATATACATAAACACACACATATACACACACCCATATACACAAACACACACATATATAAACACACACACACAAACATCTACACACAAACATATATACAAATACACCCATATATATACACAAACACACCCATATATACACAAACACACACATAAACACACCCATATACACACATATACACAAACACACACATATACAAAAACACACACACACACACAAACATCTACACACAAACATATACACATACACCCATATATATACACAAACACATATACACAAACACACCCATATATACACAAACACACATAAACACAAACACACATATAAAAACAGACAAAGACACATACCCAAACACACACACTGTTTCTTTTAAATGCTGCTAGGGAACCCGCTCGATCCACTATATAAGGCTACGCTACAGTGCAGCATTTAAAAGAAACAGGATCCTGACCTGTCCACAGAGTTTAAGGCAGCACAGAGTATTTCAGGAGATGAGCGTGCAGATTCAGTGCTGCTGTGAACTCTGCTCTTACCATTACGTAGCTCTCAGTCTGTTACCTCTCCTCCACTCCTGTCCTCAAGAACACCTTCACATGATTGGCAAGTCACCACGTAATGGTAAGAGTAGAGTTCACAGCAGCACAGAGTATTTCAGGAGATGAGCGTGCGGATCTTGTGCGGGGTGGTGACTTGCCAATCATGTGAAGGTGTTATTGAGGACAGGAGTGGAGGAGAGGTAACAGACTGAGAGCTACGTAATGGTAAGAGCAGAGTTCACAGCAGCACTGAATCTGCACGCTCATCTCCTGAAATACTCTGTGCTGCCTTAAACTCTGTGGACAGGTCAGGATCCTGTTTCTTTTAAATGCTGCACTGTAGCGCAGCCTTATATAGTGGATCGAGCGGGTTCCCTAGCAGCATTTAAAAGAAACAGGATCCTGACCTGTCCACAGAGTTTAAGGCAGCACAGAGTATTTCAGGAGAGGAGCACGGCCGGCCACAGGCAGCCGGTCGTTTTTCCA
The DNA here is from genome assembly GCF_050947455.1 of Rhinoderma darwinii. Classification (NCBI taxonomy): domain Eukaryota; kingdom Metazoa; phylum Chordata; class Amphibia; order Anura; family Rhinodermatidae; genus Rhinoderma; species Rhinoderma darwinii. The sequence goes on along the minus strand of NW_027464044.1, from coordinate 198,674 downwards.
AGACGTGCTCCCATTATGCACACAACCGTAAAAACACCCGTTATTGTGGGTCGTAATTACGACCCGCAATAACGGGCTCATAGACTTCTGTTACCCATGGGTACCTTCCCGTTTTCTCACGGGAAGGTGCCCGTGCCGTTAAAAAAATAGAACATGTTCTATTTTTCTATTTTACGGGCCGTGCTGCTATAAAATTTAGGGTATGTTCACACGACAGCGTCCGTAACGGCTGAAATTACGGGGATGTTTCCGTCTGAAAACATCCCCGTAATTTCAGCCGTAACGGCATCTGCAGGCGCTTGAACGCGGCGTCCATTACGGACGTAATTGGCGCTGCTATTCATTGGAGTCAATGAATAACGGCTCCAATTACGGCCAAAGAAGTGACAGGTCACTTCTTTGACGCGGGCGTCTATTTACGCGCCGTCATTTGACAGCGGCGCGTAAATATACGCCTCGTGTGAACAGACAAACGTCTGCCCATTGCTTTCAATGGGCAGATGTTTGTCAGCGCTATCGAGGCGCTATTTTCGGGCGTAATTCGGGGCAAAAAATCCCGAATTACATCCGTAATTAGTGCGTGTGAACACAGGGTATGTTCACACTTACTAATTACGGACGTAATTCGGGCGTTTTTGCCCCGAATTACGTCCAAAAATAGCGCCTCGATAGCGCTGACAAACATCTGCCCATTGAAAGCAATGACCTGTCACTTCTTTGGCCGTAATTGGAGCCGTTATTCATTGACTCCAATGAATAGCAGCGCCAATTACGTCCGTAATGGACGCGGCGTTCAAGCGCCTGCATATGCCATAACGGCTGAAATTACGGGGATGTTTTCAGGCGGAAACATCCCCGTAATTTCAGCCGTAACGGACGCTGTCGTGTGAACATACCCTTATAATGACAGCACGGCTCGTAAAAGCGGCCGGCCGTGCTCGTAATTACGAGTCGTAATTACGAGCACGACCCGTAAAATAAAAAAATAGAACATGTTCTATCTTTTTAACGGCACGGGCACCTTCCCGTGAGAAAACAGGAAGGTACCCGTGGCTAACAGAAGTCTATGGGCCCGCTATTTCGGGTCGTAATTACGACCCTTAATAACGGGTGTTTTTACGGTCGTGTGCATGAGGCCCCGTAATGACGGGTGGCTACATGTGTGCACCCGTCATTACGGCAGCGTTGCTAGGCGACGTCAGTAAATAGTCACTCTTCAGGGTGCTGAAAGAGTTAACTGATCGGCAGTAACTGTTTCAGCACCCTGGACAGTGACTACCGATCACAATATAGAGTACCTGTAAAAAAAAAAGACGTTCACACTTACCGGGAACTCCCTGCTTCCTCCAGTCCGGTCTCCTGGCCGTTGCCTTGGTGACGCGTCCCTCGCGACATCCGGCCCGACATTCCTTGATGACGATGCAGCCCATGTGAGCGCTGCAGCCAATCACGGGCTGCAGAGGCCTCTGCAGCCAATCACGGGCTGCAGATACCTCTGCAGCCAATCACAGGCTGCAGAGGCCTCTGCAGCCAATCACAGGCTGCCGCGTCAGAAAAGAAGGTCGGACTGGAGGAAGAAGAGAGACTCGTCCGGAAGACAACGACCAGGTACGTATGAAATACTTTTTATTTTATTTTTAATCAGCAGCCTCTTTTCTCTATCAGTGATTGATAGAGACAAGTGGCTGCCGATTTGTATAATATTTTTGACCGGGTTCGGTCAAAACGGGTTCGGCCGAACCCGGTGAAGTTCGGATTCGCTGCGAACCGAACTTTTCCGGAAGTTCGGACCGAAACCAGGTTCGGTTGTCCCGGTTCGCTCATCTCTAGCACTGTTATGGGAGTACTGTGGTTGGCACTGTTATGGGAACACTGGCTGTCACTGTTATGGGAGCACTTTAGCTGGCACTGTTATGGGAGCACTGGCTGTCACTGTTATGGGAGCACTTTAGCTGGCACTGTTATGGGAGCACTGTATCTGGCACTGTTATGGGAGCACTGTGGCTAGCACTGTTATGGGAGCACTGTGGCTGGCACTGTTATGGGAGCACTGTATCTGGCACTGTTATGGGAGCACTGTGGCTAGCACTGTTATGGGAGCACTGGATGGCACTGTTATGGGAGCACTGGTTGGCACTGTTATGGGAGCACTGGATGGCACTGTTATGGGAGCACTGTGGCTGGCACTGTTATGGGAGCACTGTGGCTAGCACTGTTATGGAAGTACTGTGGCTGGCACTGTTATGGGAGCACTGTGGCTGGCACTGTTATGGGTGCACTGTGGCTGGCACTGTTATGGGAGCACTGTGGCTGGCACTGTTATGGGAGCACTGTGGCTGGCACTGTTATGGGAGCACTGTGGCTGGCACTGTTATGGGAGCACTGTGGCTGGCACTGTTATGGGAGCACTGTGGCTGGCACTGTTATGGGAGCACTGTGGCTGGCACTGTTATGGGAGCACTGTGGCTGGCACTGTTATGGGAGCACTGTGGCTGGCACTGCTATGGGAGCACTGTGGCTGGCACTGTTATGGGAGCACTGTGGCTGGCACTGTTATGGGAGCACTGTGGCTAGCACTGTTATGGGAGCACTGTGGCTGGCACTGTTATGGAGCACTGTGGCTGGCACTGTTATGGGAGCACTGTGGCTGGCACTGTTATGGGAGCACTGTGGCTGGCACTGTTATGGGAGCACTGTATCTGGCACTGTTATGGGAGCACTGTGGCTAGCACTGTTATGGGAGCACTGTGGCTGGCACTGTTATGGGAGCACTGTGGCTGGCACTGTTATGGGAGCACTGTGGCTGGCACTGTTATGGGAGCACTGTGGCTGGCACTGTTATGGGAGCACTGTATCTGGCACTGTTATGGGAGCACTGTGGCTAGCACTGTTATGGGAGCACTGGATGGCACTGTTATGGGAGCACTGGTTGGCACTGTTATGGGAGCACTGGATGGCACTGTTATGGGAGCACTGTGGCTGGCACTGTTATGGGAGCACTGTGGCTGGCACTGTTATGGGAGCACTGTGGCTGGCACTGTTTTGGGAGCACTGTGGCTGGCACTGTTATGGGAGCACTATGGCTGGCACTGTTATGGGAGCACTGTGGCTGGCACTGTTATGGGAGCACTGTGGCTGGCACTGTTATGGGAGTACTGGCTGGCACTGTTATGGGAGCACTGTGGCTGGCACTGTTATGGGAGCACTGTGGCTGGCACTGTTATGGGAGCACTGTGGCTGTCACTGTTATGGGAGCACTGTAGCTGGCACTGTTATGGGAGCACTGTAGCTGGCACTGTTATGGGAGTACTGGTTGGCACTGTTATGGGAGCACTGTGGTTGGCACTGTTAAGGGAGCACTGGTTGGCACTGTTATGGGAGCACTGGATGGCACTGTTATGGGAGTACTGGCTGGCACTGTTATGGGAGCACTGTGGCTGGCACTGTTTTGGGAGCACTGTGGCTGGCACTGTTATGGGAGCACTGTGGCTGGCACTGTTATGGGAGCACTGTGGCTGGCACTGTTAAGGGAGCACTGTAGCTGGCACTGTTATGGGAGCACTGTAGCTGGCACTGTTATGGGAGCACTGTAGCTGGCACTGTTATGGGAGCACTGGTTGGCACTGTTATGGGAGCACTGTAGTTGGCACTGTTAAGGGAGCACTGGATGGCACTGTTATGGGAGTACTGTGGTTGGCACTGTTAAGGGAGCACTGGATGGCACTGTTATGGGAGTACTGTGGTTGGCACTGTTAAGGGAACACTGGCTGTCACTGTTATGGGAGCACTTTAGCTGGCACTGTTATGGGAGCACTGTATCTGGCACTGTTATGGGAGCACTGTGGCTAGCACTGTTATGGGAGCACTGTGGCTGGCACTGTTATGGGAGCACTGTGGCTGGCACTGTTATGGGAGCACTGTGGCTGGCACTGTTATGGGAGCACTGTGGCTGGCACTGTTATGGGAGCACTGTGGCTGGCACTGTTATGGGAGCACTGTGGCTGGCACTGTTATGGGAGCACTGTATCTGGCACTGTTATGGAAGCACTGTGGCTAGCACTGTTATGGGAGCACTGTGGCTGGCACTGTTATGGGAGCACTGTGGCTGGAACTGTTATGGGAGCACTGTGGCTGGCACTGTTATGGGAGCACTGTGGCTGGCACTGTTATGGGAGCACTGTGGCTGGCACTGCTATGGGAGCACTGTGGCTGGCACTGTTATGGGAGCACTGTGGCTGGCACTGTTATGGGAGCACTGTGGCTAGCACTGTTATGGGAGCACTGTGGCTGGCACTGTTATGGGAGCACTGTGGCTGGCACTGTTATGGGAGCACTGTGGCTGGCACTGTTATGGGAGCACTGTGGCTGGCACTGTTATGGGAGCACTGTGGTTGGCACTGTTATGGGAGCACTGGATGGCACTGTTATGGGAGCACTGGTTGGCACTGTTATGGGAGCACTGGATGGCACTGTTATGGGAGCACTGGCTGGCACTGTTATGGGAGCACTGTGGCTGGCACTGTTATGGGAGCACTGTGGCTGGCACTGTTATGGGAGCACTGTGGCTGGCACTGTTATGGGAGCACTGTGGCTGGCACTGTTTTGGGAGCACTGTGGCTGGCACTGTTATGGGAGCACTATGGCTGGCACTGTTATGGGAGCACTGTGGCTGGCACTGTTATGGGAGCACTGTGGCTGGCACTGTTATGGGAGTACTGTGGCTGGCACTGTTATGGGAGCACTGTGGCTGGCACTGTTATGGGAGCACTGTGGCTGGCACTGTTATGGGAGCACTGTGGCTGGCACTGTTATGGGAGCACTGTGGCTGGCACTGTTATGGGAGCACTGTGGCTGGCACTGTTATGGGAGCACTGTGGCTGGCACTGTTATGGGAGCACTGTGGCTGGCACTGTTATGGGAGCACTGTGGCTGGCACTGTTATGGGAGCACTGTGGCTGGCACTGTTATGGGAACACTGTGGTTGGCACTGTTATGGGAGCACTGGATGGCACTGTTATGGGAGCACTGGTTTGCACTGTTATGGGAGCACTGGATGGCACTGTTATGGGAGCACTGGCTGGCACTGTTATGGGAGCACTGTGGCTGGCACTGTTATGGGAGCACTGTGGCTGGCACTGTTATGGGAGCACTGTGGTTGGCACTGTTATGGGAGCACTGGATGGCACTGTTATGGGAGCACTGGTTGGCACTGTTATGGGAGCACTGGATGGCACTGTTATGGGAGCACTGGCTGGCACTGTTATGGGAGCACTGTGGCTGGCACTGTTATGGGAGCACTGTGGCTGGCACTGTTATGGGAGCACTGTGGCTGGCACTGTTATGGGAGCACTGTGGCTGGCACTGTTTTGGGAGCACTGTGGCTGGCACTGTTATGGGAGCACTATGGCTGGCACTGTTATGGGAGCACTGTGGCTGGCACTGTTATGGGAGCACTGTGGCTGGCACTGTTATGGGAGCACTGTGGCTGGCACTGTTATGGGAGCACTGTGGCTGGCACTGTTATGGGAGCACTGTGGCTGGCACTGTTATGGGAGCACTGTGGCTGGCACTGTTATGGGAGCACTGTGGCTGGCACTGTTATGGGAGCACTGTGGCTGGCACTGTTATGGGAGCACTGTGGCTGGCACTGTTATGGGAGCACTGTGGCTAGCACTGTTATGGGAGCACTGTGGCTGGCACTGTTATGGGAGCACTGTGGCTGGCACTGTTATGGGAGCACTGTGGCTGGCACTGTTATGGGAGCACTGTGGCTGGCACTGTTATGGGAACACTGTGGTTGGCACTGTTATGGGAGCACTGGATGGCACTGTTATGGGAGCACTGGATGGCACTGTTATGGGAGCACTGGTTGGCACTGTTATGGGAGCACTGGATGGCACTGTTATGGGAGCACTGGCTGGCACTGTTATGGGAGCACTGTGGCTGGCACTGTTATGGGAGCACTGTGGCTGGCACTGTTATGGGAGCACTGTGGCTGGCACTGTTATGGGAGCACTGTGGCTGGCACTGTTATGGGAGCACTGTGGCTGGCACTGTTATGGGAGCACTGTGGCTGGCACTGTTATGGGAGCACTGTGGTTGGCACTGTTATGGGAGCACTGGATGGCACTGTTATGGGAGCACTGGTTGGCACTGTTATGGGAGCACTGGATGGCACTGTTATGGGAGCACTGGCTGACACTGTTATGGGAGCACTGTGGCTGGCACTGTTATGGGAGCACTGTGGCTGGCACTGTTATGGGAGCACTGTGGCTGGCACTGTTATGGGAGCACTGTGGCTGGCACTGTTTTGGGATCACTGTGGCTGGCACTGTTATGGGAGCACTGTGGCTGGCACTGTTATGGGAGCACTGTGGCTGGCACTGTTATGGGAGCACTATGGCTGGCACTGTTATGGGAGCACTGTGGCTGGCACCGTTATGGGAGCACTGTGGCTGGCACCGTTATGGGAGTACTGTGGCTGGCACCGTTATGGGAGCACTGTGGCTGGCACTGTTATGGGAGCACTGGTTGGCACTGTTATGGGAGCACTGGATGGCACTGTTATGGGAGCACTGGCTGGCACTGTTATGGGAGCACTGTGGCTGGCACTGTTATGGGAGCACTGTGGCTGGCACTGTTATGGGTGCACTGTGGCTGGCACTGTTATGGGAGCACTGTGGCTAGCACTGTTATGGGAGCACTGTGGCTGGCACTGTTATGGGAGCACTGTGGCTGGCACTGTTATGGGAGCACTGTGGCTGGCACTGTTATGGGAGCACTGTGGCTGGCACTGTTACGGGAGCACTGTGGTTGGCACTGTTATGGGAGCACTGGATGGCACTGTTATGGGAGCACTGGTTGGCACTGTTATGGGAGCACTGGATGGCACTGTTATGGGAACACTGGCTGGCACTGTTATGGGAGCACTGTGGCTGGCACTGTTATGGGAGCACTGTGGCTGGCACTGTTATGGGAGCACTGTGGCTGGCACTGTTATGGGAGCACTGTGGCTGGCACTGTTTTGGGAGCACTGTGGCTGGCACTGTTATGGGAGCACTAAGGCTGGCACTGTTATGGGAGCACTGTGGCTGGCACTGTTATGGGAGCACTGTGGCTGGCACTGTTATGGGAGCACTGTGGCTGGCACTGTTATGGGAGCACTGTGGCTGGCACTGTTATGGGAGCACTATGGCTGGCACTGTTATGGGAGCACTGTGGCTGGCACTGTTATGGGAGCACTGTGGCTGGCACTGTTATGGGAGCACTGTGGCTGGCACTGTTATGGGAGCACTCTGGCTGGCACTGTTATGGGAGCACTGTGGCTGGCACTGTTATGGGAGCACTGTGGCTGGCACTGTTATGGGAGCACTGTGGCTGGCACCGTTATGGGAGCACTGTGGCTGGCACCGTTATGGGAGCACTGTGTCTGGCACCGTTATGTGAGCACTGTGGCTGGCACCGTTATGGGAGCACTGTGGCTGGCACCGTTATGGGAGCACTGTGGCTGGCACAGTTTTGGGAGCACTGTGGCTGGCACCGTTATGGGAGCACTGTGGCTGGCACCGTTATGGGAGCACTGTGGCTGGCACCGTTATGGGAGCACTGTGGCTGGCACCGTTATGGGAGCACTGTAGCTGGCACTGTTATGGGAGTACTGGTTGGCACTGTTATGGGAGCACTGTGGTTGGCACTGTTAAGGGAGCACTGGTTGGCACTGTTATGGGAGCACTGGATGGCACTGTTATGGGAGTACTGGCTGGCACTGTTATGGGAGCACTGTGGCTGGCACTGTTATGGGAGCACTGTGGCTGGCACTGTTATGGGAGCACTGTGGCTGGCACTGTTATGGGAGCACTGTAGCTGGCACTGTTATGGGAGCACTGGTTGGCACTGTTATGGGAGCACTGTGGTTGGCACTGTTAAGGGAGCACTGGATGGCACTGTTATGGGAGTACTGTGGTTGGCACTGTTAAGGGAACACTGGCTGTCACTGTTATGGGAGCACTTTAGCTGGCACTGTTATGGGAGCACTGTATCTGGCACTGTTATGGGAGCACTGTGGCTAGCACTGTTATGGGAGCACTGTGGCTGGCACTGTTATGGGAGCACTGTGGCTGGCACTGTTATGGGAGCACTGTGGCTGGCACTGTTATGGGAGCACTGTGGCTGGCACTGTTATGTGAGCACTGTGGCTGGCACTGTTATGGGAGCACTGAGCTGGCACTGTTATGGGAGCACTGTGGCTGGCACTGTTATGGGAGCACTGTGGTTGGCACTGTTATGGGAGCACTGGATGGCACTGTTATGGGAGCACTGGTTGGCATATGGGAGCACTGTGGCTGGCACTGTTATGGGAGCAATGTGGCTGGCACTGTTATGGGAGCACTGTAGCTGGCACTGTTATGGGAGCACTGTAGCTGGCACTGTTATGGGAGCACTGTAGCTTGCACTGTTATGGGAGTACTGGTTGGCACTGTTATGGGAGCACTGTGGTTGGCACTGTTAAGGGAGCACTGGTTGGCACTGTTATGGGAGCACTGGATGGCACTGTTATGGGAGTACTGGCTGGCACTGTTATGGGAGCACTGTGGCTGGCACTGTTTTGGGAGCACTGTGGTTGGCACTGTTATGGGAGCACTGTGGCTGGCACTGTTATGGGAGCACTGTGGCTGGCACTGTTAAGGGAGCACTGTAGCTGGCACTGTTATGGGAGCACTGTAGCTGGCACTGTTATGGGAGCACTGTAGATGGCACTGTTATGGGAGCACTGGTTGGCACTGTTATGGGAGCACTGTGGTTGGCACTGTTAAGGGAGCACTGGATGGCACTGTTATGGGAGTACTGTGGTTGGCACTGTTAAGGGAACACTGGCTGTCACTGTTATGGGAGCACTTTATCTGGCACTGTTATGGGAGCACTGTATCTGGCACTGTTATGGGAGCACTGTGGCTAGCACTGTGGCTGGCACTGTTATGGGAGCACTGTGGTTGGCACTGTTATGGGAGCACTGTGGCTGGCACTGTTATGGGAGCACTGTGGCTGGCACTGTTATGGGAGCACTGTGGCTGGCACTGTTATGGGAGCACTGTATCTGGCACTGTTATGGGAGCACTGTGGCTAGCACTGTTATGGGAGCACTGTGGCTGGCACTGTTATGGGAGCACTGTGGCTGGCACTGTTTTGGGATCACTGTGGCTGGCACTGTTATGGGAGCACTGTGGCTGGCACTGTTATGGGAGCACTGTGGCTGGCACTGTTATGGGAGCACTATGGCTGGCACTGTTATGGGAGCACTGTGGCTGGCACTGTTATGGGAGCACTGTGGCTGGCACCGTTATGGGAGTACTGTGGCTGGCACCGTTATGGGAGCACTGTGGCTGGCACTGTTATGGGAGCACTGGTTGGCACTGTTATGGGAGCACTGGATGGCACTGTTATGGGAGCACTGGCTGGCACTGTTATGGGAGCACTGTGGCTGGCACTGTTATGGGAGCACTGTGGCTGGCACTGTTATGGGTGCACTGTGGCTGGCACTGTTATGGGAGCACTGTGGCTAGCACTGTTATGGGAGCACTGTGGCTGGCACTGTTATGGGAGCACTGTGGCTGGCACTGTTATGGGAGCACTGTGGCTGGCACTGTTACGGGAGCACTGTGGTTGGCACTGTTATGGGAGCACTGGATGGCACTGTTATGGGAGCACTGGTTGGCACTGTTATGGGAGCACTGGATGGCACTGTTATGGGAACACTGGCTGGCACTGTTATGGGAGCACTGTGGCTGGCACTGTTATGGGAGCACTGTGGCTGGCACTGTTATTGGAGCACTGTGGCTGGCACTGTTATGGGAGCACTGTGGCTGGCACTGTTTTGGGAGCACTGTGGCTGGCACTGTTATGGGAGCACTAAGGCTGGCACTGTTATGGGAGCACTGTGGCTGGCACTGTTATGGGAGCACTGTGGCTGGCACTGTTATGGGAGCACTGTGGCTGGCACTGTTATGGGAGCACTATGGCTGGCACTGTTATGGGAGCACTGTGGCTGGCACTGTTATGGGAGCACTGTGGCTGGCACTGTTATGGGAGCACTCTGGCTGGCACTGTTATGGGAGCACTGTGGCTGGCACTGTTATGGGAGCACTGTGGCTGGCACCGTTATGGGAGCACTGTGGCTGGCACCGTTATGGGAGCACTGTGTCTGGCACCGTTATGTGAGCACTGTGGCTGGCACCGTTATGGGAGCACTGTGGCTGGCACCGTTTTGGGAGCACTGTGGCTGGCACCGTTATGGGAGCACTGTGGCTGGCACCGTTATGGGAGCACTGTGGCTGGCACCGTTATGTGAGCACTGTGGCTGGCACCGTTATGGGAGCACTGTGGCTGGCACCGTTATGGGAGCACTGTGGCTGGCACTGTTATGGGAGCACTGTGGCTGGCACTGTTATGGGAGCACTGTGGCTGGCACTGTTTTGGGAGCACTGTGGCTGGCACTGTTATGGGAGCACTAAGGCTGGCACTGTTATGGGAGCACTGTGGCTGGCACTGTTATGGGAGCACTGTGGCTGGCACTGTTATGGGAGCACTGTGGCTGGCACCGTTATGGGAGCACTGTGGCTGGCACCGTTATGGGAGCACTGTGGCTGGCACTGTTATGGGAGCACTGTGGCTGGCACTGTTATGGGAGCACTGTGGCTGGCACTGTTATGGGAGCACTGTGGCTGGCACTGTTATGGGAGCACTGTGGTTGGCACTGTTATGGGAGCACTGGATGGCACTGTTATGGGAGCACTGGTTGGCACTGTTATGGGAGCACTGGATGGCACTGTTATGGGAGCACTGGCTGGCACTGTTATGGGAGCACTGTGGCTGGCACTGTTATGGGAGCACTGTGGCTAACACTGTTATGGGAGCACTGTGGCTGGCACTGTTATGGGAGCACTGTGGCTGGCACTGTTTTGGGAGCACTGTGGCTGGCACTGTTATGGGAGCACTATGGCTGGCACTGTTATGGGAGAACTGTGGCTGGCACTGTTATGGGAGCACTGTGGCTGGCACTGTTATGGGAGCACTATGGCTGGCACTGTTATGGGAGCACTGTGGCTGGCACTGTTATGGGAGCACTGTGGCTGGCACTGTTATGGGAGCACTGTGGCTGGCACTGTTATGGGAGCACTGTGGCTGGCACTGTTATGGGAGCACTGTGGCTACCACTGTTATGGGAGCACTGTGGCTGGCACTGTTATGGGAGCACTGTGGCTGGCACTGTTATGGGAGCACTGTGGCTGGCACTGTTATGGGAGCACTGTGGCTGGCACTGTTATGGGAGCACTGTGGTTGGCACTGTTATGGGAGCACTGGATGGCACTGTTATGGGAGCACTGGTTGGCACTGTTATGGGAGCACTGGATGGCACTGTTATGGGAGCACTGGCTGACACTGTTATGGGAGCACTGTGGCTGGCACTGTTATGGGAGCACTGTGGCTGGCACTGTTATGGGAGCACTGTGGCTGGCACTGTTATGGGAGCACTGTGGCTGGCACTGTTTTGGGATCACTGTGGCTGGCACTGTTATGGGAGCACTGTGGCTGGCACTGTTATGGGAGCACTATGGCTGGCACTGTTATGGGAGCACTGTGGCTGGCACCGTTATGGGAGCACTGTGGCTGGCACCGTTATGGGAGTACTGTGGCTGGCACCGTTATGGGAGCACTGTGGCTGGCACTGTTATGGGAGCACTGGTTGGCACTGTTATGGGAGCACTGGATGGCACTGTTATGGGAGCACTGGCTGGCACTGTTATGGGAGCACTGTGGCTGGCACTGTTATGGGAGCACTGTGGCTGGCACTGTTATGGGTGCACTGTGGCTGGCACTGTTATGGGAGCACCGTGGCTAGCACTGTTATGGGAGCACCGTGGCTGGCACTGTTATGGGAGCACTGTGGCTGGCACTGTTATGGGAGCACTGTGGCTGGCACTGTTATGGGAGCACTGTGGCTGGCACTGTTACGGGAGCACTGTGGTTGGCACTGTTATGGGAGCACTGGATGGCACTGTTATGGGAGCACTGGTTGGCACTGTTATGGGAGCACTGGATGGCACTGTTATGGGAACACTGGCTGGCACTGTTATGGGAGCACTGTGGCTGGCACTGTTATGGGAGCACTGTGGCTGGCACTGTTATGGGAGCACTGTGGCTGGCACTGTTATGGGAGCACTGTGGCTGGCACTGTTTTGGGAGCACTGTGGCTGGCACTGTTATGGGAGCACTAAGGCTGGCACTGTTATGGGAGCACTGTGGCTGGCACTGTTATGGGAGCACTGTGGCTGGCACTGTTATGGGAGCACTGTGGCTGGCACTGTTATGGGAGCACTATGGCTGGCACTGTTATGGGAGCACTGTGGCTGGCACTGTTATGGGAGCACTGTGGCTGGCACTGTTATGGGAGCACTGTGGCTGGCACTGTTATGGGAGCACTCTGGCTGGCACTGTTATGGGAGCACTGTGGCTGGCACTGTTATGGGAGCACTGTGGCTGGCACTGTTATGGGAGCACTGTGGCTGGAACCGTTATGGGAGCACTGTGGCTGGCACCGTTATGGGAGCACTGTGTCTGGCACCGTTATGTGAGCACTGTGGCTGGCACCGTTATGGGAGCACTGTGGCTGGCACCGTTATGGAAGCACTGTGGCTGGCACAGTTTTGGGAGCACTGTGGCTGGCACCGTTATGGGAGCACTGTGGCTGGCACCGTTATGGGAGCACTGTGGCTGGCACCGTTATGGGAGCACTGTGGCTGGCACCGTTATGGGAGCACTGTAGCTGGCACTGTTATGGGAGTACTGGTTGGCACTGTTATGGGAGCACTGTGGTTGGCACTGTTAAGGGAGCACTGGTTGGCACTGTTATGGGAGCACTGGATGGCACTGTTATGGGAGTACTGGCTGGCACTGTTATGGGAGCACTGTGGCTGGCACTGTTATGGGAGCACTGTGGCTGGCACTGTTATGGGAGCACTGTGGCTGGCACTGTTATGGGAGCACTGTGGCTGGCACTGTTATGGGAGCACTGTGGCTGGCACTGTTATGGGAGCACTGTGGTTGGCACTGTTAAGGGAGCACTGGATGGCACTGTTATGGGAGTACTGTGGTTGGCACTGTTAAGGGAACACTGGCTGTCACTGTTATGGGAGCACTTTAGCTGGCACTGTTATGGGAGCACTGTATCTGGCACTGTTATGGGAGCACTGTGGCTAGCACTGTTATGGGAGCACTGTGGCTGGCACTGTTATGGGAGCACTGTGGCTGGCACTGTTATGGGAGCACTGTGGCTGGCACTGTTATGGGAGCACTGTATCTGGCACTGTTATGGGAGCACTGTGGCTAGCACTGTTATGGGAGCACTGGATGGCACTGTTATGGGAGCACTGGTTGGCACTGTTATGGGAGCACTGGATGGCACTGTTATGGGAGCACTGGCTGGCACTGTTATGGGAGCACTGTGGCTGGCACCGTTATGGGAGCACTGTGGCTGGCACTGTTATGGGAGCACTGTGGTTGGCACTGTTATGGGAGCACTGGATGGCACTGTTATGGGAGCACTGGTTGGCACTGTTAAGGGAGCACTGGTTGGCACTGTTATGGGTGCACTGGTTGGCACTGTTATGGGAGCACTGGATGGCACTGTTATGGGAGTACTGGCTGGCACTGTTATGGGAGCACTGTGGCTGGCACTGTTATGGGAGCACTGTGGCTGGCACTGTTATGGGAGCACTGTGGCTGGCACTGTTATGGGAGCACTGTGGCTGGCACTGTTATGGGAGCACTGTATCTGGCACTGTTATGGGAGCACTGTGGCTAGCACTGTTATGGGAGCACTGGATGGCACTGTTATGGGAGCACTGGTTGGCACTGTTATGGGAGCACTGGATGGCACTGTTATGGGAGCACTGGCTGGCACTGTTATGGGAGCACTGTGGCTGGCACTGTTATGGGAGCACTGTATCTGGCACTGTTATGGGAGCACTGTGGCTAGCACTGTTATGGGAGCACTGTGGCTGGCACTGTTATGGGAGCACTGTGGCTGGCACTGTTATGGGAGCACTGTGGCTGGCACTGTTATGGGAGCACTGTGGCTGGCACTGTTATGGGAGCACTGTATCTGGCACTGTTATGGGAGCACTGTGGCTAGCACTGTTATAGGAGCACTGGATGGCACTGTTATGGGAGCACTGGTTGGCACTGTTATGGGAGCACTGGATGGCACTGTTATGGGAGCACTGTGGCTGGCACTGTTATGGGAGCACTGTGGCTGGCACTGTTATGGGAGCACTGTATCTGGCACTGTTATGGGAGCACTGTGGCTGGCACTGTTATGGGAGCACTGTGGCTGGCAGTGTTATGGGAGCACTGTGGCTGGCACTGTTATGGGAGCACTGTGGCTGGCACTTTTATGGGAGCACTGTATCTGGCACTGTTATGGGAGCACTGTGGCTAGCACTGTTATGGGAGCACTGGATGGCACTGTTATGGGAGCACTGGTTGGCACTGTTATGGGAGCACTGGATGGCACTGTTATGGGAGCACTGTGGCTGGCACTGTTATGGGAGCACTGTGGCTGGCACTGTTATGGGAGCACTGTGGCTGGCACTGTTATGGGAGCACTGTGGCTGGCACTGTTATGGGAGCAATGTGGCTGGCACTGTTATGGGAGCACTGTAGCTGGCACTGTTATGGGAGCACTGTAGCTGGCACTGTTATGGGAGCACTGTAGCTGGCACTGTTATGGGAGTACTGGTTGGCACTGTTATGGGAGCACTGTGGTTGGCACTGTTAAGGGAGCACTGGTTGGCACTGTTATGGGAGCACTGGATGGCGCTGTTATGGGAGTACTGGCTGGCACTGTTATGGGAGCACTGTGGCTGGCACTGTTTTGGGAGCACTGTGGCTGGCACTGTTATGGGAGCACTGTGGCTGGCACTGTTATGGGAGCACTGTGGCTGGCACTGTTAAGGGAGCACTGTAGCTGGCACTGTTATGGGAGCACTGTAGCTGGCACTGTTATGGGAGCACTGTAGCTGGCACTGTTATGGGAGCACTGGTTGGCACTGTTATGGGAGCACTGTGGTTGGCACTGTTAAGGGAGCACTGGATGGCACTGTTATGGGAGTACTGTGGTTGGCACTGTTAAGGGAGCACTGGATGGCACTGTTATGGGAGTACTGTGGTTGGCACTGTTAAGGGAACACTGGCTGCCACTGTTATGGGAGCACTTTAGCTGGCACTGTTATGGGAGCACTGTATCTGGCACTGTTATGGGAGCACTGTGGCTAGCACTGTTATGGGAGCACTGTGGCTGGCACTGTTATGGGAGCACTGTGGCTGGCACTGTTATGGGAGCACTGTGGCTGGCACTGTTATGGGAGCACTGTGGCTGGCACTGTTATGGGAGCACTGTGGCTGGCACTGTTATGGGAGCACTGTATCTGGCACTGTTATGGGAGCACTGTGGCTAGCACTGTTATGGGAGCACTGTGGCTGGCACTGTTATGGGAGCACTGTGGCTGGAACTGTTATGGGAGCACTGTGGCTGGCACTGTTATGGGAGCACTGTATCTGGCACTGTTATGGGAGCACTGTGGCTAGCACTGTTATGGGAGCACTGGATGGCACTGTTATGGGAGCACTGGTTGGCACTGTTATGGGAGCACTGGCTGGCACTGTTATGGGAGCACTGTGGCTGGCACTGTTATGGGAGCACTGTGGCTGGCACTGTTATGGGAGCACTGTATCTGGCACTGTTATGGGAGCACTGTGGCTGGCACTGTTATGGGAGCACTGTGGCTGGCAGTGTTATGGGAGCACTGTGGCTGGCACTGTTATGGGAGCACTGTGGCTGGCACTGTTATAGGAGCACTGTATCTGGCACTGTTATGGGAGCACTGTGGCTAGCACTGTTATGGGAGCACTGGATGGCACTGTTATGGGAGCACTGGTTGGCACTGTTATGGGAGCACTGGATGGCACTGTTATGGGAGCACTGTGGCTGGCACTGTTATGGGAGCACTGTGGCTGGCACTGTTATGGGAGCACTGTGGCTGGCACTGTTATGGGAGCACTGTGGCTGGCACTGTTATGGGAGCAATGTGGCTGGCACTGTTATGGGAGCACTGTAGCTGGCACTGTTATGGGAGCACTGTGGCTAGCACTGTTATGGGAGCACTGTGGCTGGCACTGCTATGGGAGCACTGTGGCTGGCACTGTTATGGGAGCACTGTGGCTGGAACTGTTATGGGAGCACTGTGGCTGGCACTGTTTTGGGAGCACTGTGGCTGGCACTGTTATGGGAGCACTGTGGCTAGCACTGTTATGGAAGCACTGTGGCTGGCACTGTTATGGGAGCACTGTGGCTGGCACTGTTATGGGTGCACTGTGGCTGGCACTGTTATGGGAGCACTGTGGCTGGCACTGTTATGGGAGCACTGTGGCTGGCACTGTTATGGGAGCACTGTGGCTGGCACTGTTATGGGAGCACTGTGGCTGGCACTGTTATGGGAGCACTGTGGCTGGCACTGTTATGGGAGCACTGTGGCTGGCACTGTTATGGGAGCACTGTGGCTGGCACTGTTATGGGAGCACTGTGGCTGGCACTGCTATGGGAGAACTGTGGCTGGCACTGTTATGGGAGCACTGTGGCTGGCACTGTTATGGGAGCACTGTGGCTGGCGCTGTTATGGGAACACTGTGGTTGGCACTGTTATGGGAGCACTGGATGGCACTGTTATGGGAGCACTGGTTGGCACTGTTATGGGAGCACTGGGTGGCACTGTTATGGGAGCACTGGCTGGCACTGTTATGGGAGCATTGTGGCTGGCACTGTTATGGGAGCACTGTGGCTGGCACTGTTATGGGAGCACTGTGGTTGGCACTGTTATGGGAGCACTGGATGGCACTGTTATGGGAGCACTGGTTGGCACTGTTATGGGAGCACTGGATGGCACTGTTATGGGAGCACTGGCTGGCACTGTTATGGGAGCACTGTGGCTGGCACTGTTATGGGAGCACTGTGGCTGGCACTGTTATGGGAGCACTGTGGCTGGCACTGTTATGGGAGCACTGTGGCTGGCACTGTTTTGGGAGCACTGTGGCTGGCACTGTTATGGGAGCACTATGGCTGGCACTGTTATGGGAGCACTGTGGCTGGCACTGTTATGGGAGCACTGTGGCTGGCACTGTTATGGGAGCACTGTGGCTGGCACTGTTATGGGAGCACTGTGGCTGGCACTGTTATGGGAGCACTGTGGCTGGCACTGTTATGGGAGCACTGTGGCTGGCACTGTTATGGGAGCACTGTGGCTGGCACTGTTATGGGAGCACTGTGGCTGGCACTGTTATGGGAGCACTGTGGCTGGCACTGTTATGGGAGCACTGTGGCTAGCACTGTTATGGGAGCACTGTGGCTGGCACTGTTATGGGAGCACTGTGGCTGGCACTGTTATGGGAGCACTGTGGCTGGCACTGTTATGGGAGCACTGTGGCTGGCACTGTTATGGGAACACTGTGGTTGGCACTGTTATGGGAGCACTGGATGGCACTGTTATGGGAGCACTGGATGGCACTGTTATGGGAGCACTGGTTGGCACTGTTATGGGAGCACTGGATGGCACTGTTATGGGAGCACTGGCTGGCACTGTTATGGGAGCACTGTGGCTGGCACTGTTATGGGAGCACTGTGGCTGGCACTGTTATGGGAGCACTGTGGCTGGCACTGTTATGGGAGCACTGTGGCTGGCACTGTTATGGGAGCACTGTGGCTGGCACTGTTATGGGAGCACTATGGCTGGCACCGTTATGGGAGCACTGTGGCTGGCACCGTTATGGGAGCACTGTGGCTGGCACCGTTATGGGAGCACTGTGGCTGGCACCGTTATGGGAGCACTGTGGCTGGCACTGTTATGGGAGCACTGTGGCTGGCACTGTTATGGGAGCACTGTGGCTGGCACTGTTATGGGAGCACTGTGGCTGGCACTGTTATGGGAGCACTGTGGTTGGCACTGTTATGGGAGCACTGGATGGCACTGTTATGGGAGCACTGGTTGGCACTGTTATGGGAGCACTGGATGGCACTGTTATGGGAGTACTGGCTGGCACTGTTATGGGAGCACTGTGGCTGGCACTGTTTTGGGAGCACTGTGGCTGGCACTGTTTTGGGAGCACTGTGGCTGGCACTGTTATGGGAGCACTGTGGCTGGCACTGTTATGGGAGCACTGTGGCTGGCACTGTTAAGGGAGCACTGTAGCTGGCACTGTTATGGGAGCACTGTAGCTGGCACTGTTATGGGAGCACTGTAGCTGGCACTGTTATGGGAGCACTGGTTGGAACTGTTATGGGAGCACTGTAGTTGGCACTGTTAAGGGAGCACTGGATGGCACTGTTATGGGAGTACTGTGATTGGCACTGTTAAGGGAGCACTGGATGGCACTGTTATGGGAGTACTGTGGTAGGCACTGTTAAGGGAACACTGGCTGTCACTGTTATGGGAGCACTTTAGCTGGCACTGTTATGGGAGCACTGTATCTGGCACTGTTATGGGAGCACTGTGGCTAGCACTGTTATGGGAGCACTGTGGCTGGCACTGTTATGGGAGCACTGTGGCTGGCACTGTTATGGGAGCACTGTGGCTGGCACTGTTATGGGAGCACTGTGGCTGGCACTGTTATGGGAGCACTGTGGCTGGCACTGTTATGGGAGCACTGTATCTGGCACTGTTATGGGAGCACTGTGGCTAGCACTGTTATGGGAGCACTGTGGCTGGCACTGTTATGGGAGCACTGTGGCTGGAACTGTTATGGGAGCACTGTGGCTGGCACTGTTATGGGAGCACTGTGGCTGGCACTGTTATGGGAGCACTGTGGCTGGCACTGTTATGGGAGCACTGTGGCTGGCACTGTTATGGGAGCACTGTGGCTGGCACTGTTAAGGGAGCACTGGATGGCACTGTTATGGGAGTACTGTGGTTGGCACTGTTATGGGAACACTGGCTGTCACTGTTATGGGAGCACTTTAGCTGGCACTGTTATGGGAGCACTGGCTGTCACTGTTATGGGAGCACTTTAGCTGGCACTGTTATGGGAGCACTGTATCTGGCACTGTTATGGGAGCACTGTGGCTAGCACTGTTATGGGAGCACTGTGGCTGGCACTGTTATGGGAGCACTGTGGCTGGCACTGTTATGGGAGCACTGTATCTGGCACTGTTATGGGAGCACTGTGGCTAGCACTGTTATGGAAGCACTGTGGCTGGCACTGTTATGGGAGCACTGTGGCTGGCACTGTTATGGGTGCACTGTGGCTGGCACTGTTATGGGAGCACTGTGGCTGGCACTGTTATGGGAGCACTGTGGCTGGCACTGTTATGGGAGCACTGTGGCTGGCACTGTTATGGGAGCACTGTGGCTGGCACTGTTATGGGAGCACTGTGGCTGGCACTGTTATGGGAGCACTGTGGCTGGCACTGTTATGGGAGCACTGTGGCTGGCACTGTTATGGGAGCACTGTGGCTGGCACTGTTATGGGAGCACTGTGGCTGGCACTGCTATGGGAGCACTGTGGCTGGCACTGTTATGGGAGCACTGTGGCTGGCACTGTTATGGGAGCACTGTGGCTGGCGCTGTTATGGGAACACTGTGGTTGGCACTGTTATGGGAGCACTGGATGGCACTGTTATGGGAGCACTGGTTGGCACTGTTATGGGAGCACTGGATGGCACTGTTATGGGAGCACTGGCTGGCACTGTTATGGGAGCACTGTGGCTGGCACTGTTATGGGAGCACTGTGGCTGGCACTGTTATGGGAGCACTGTGGTTGGCACTGTTATGGGAGCACTGGATGGCACTGTTATGGGAGCACTGGTTGGCACTGTTATGGGAGCACTGGATGGCACTGTTATGGGAGCACTGGCTGGCACTGTTATGGGAGCACTGTGGCTGGCACTGTTATGGGAGCACTGTGGCTGGCACTGTTATGGGAGCACTGTGGCTGGCACTGTTATGGGAGCACTGTGGCTGGCACTGTTTTGGGAGCACTGTGGCTGGCACTGTTATGGGAGCACTATGGCTGGCACTGTTATGGGAGCACTGTGGCTGGCACTGTTATGGGAGCACTGTGGCTGGCACTGTTATGGGAGCACTGTGGCTGGCACTGTTATGGGAGCACTGTGGCTGGCACTGTTATGGGAGCACTGTGGCTGGCACTGTTATGGGAGCACTGTGGCTGGCACTGTTATGGGAGCACTGTGGCTGGCACTGTTATGGGAGCACTGTGGCTGGCACTGTTATGGGAGCACTGTGGCTGGCACTGTTATGGGAGCACTGTGGCTAGCACTGTTATGGGAGCACTGTGGCTGGCACTGTTATGGGAGCACTGTGGCTGGCACTGTTATGGGAGCACTGTGGCTGGCACTGTTATGGGAGCACTGTGGCTGGCACTGTTATGGGAACACTGTGGTTGGCACTGTTATGGGAGCACTGGATGGCACTGTTATGGGAGCACTGGATGGCACTGTTATGGGAGCACTGGTTGGCACTGTTATGGGAGCACTGGATGGCACTGTTATGGGAGCACTGGCTGGCACTGTTATGGGAGCACTGTGGCTGGCACTGTTATGGGAGCACTGTGGCTGGCACTGTTATGGGAGCACTGTGGCTGGCACTGTTATGGGAGCACTGTGGCTGGCACTGTTATGGGAGCACTGTGGCTGGCACTGTTATGGGAGCACTATGGCTGGCACCGTTATGGGAGCACTGTGGCTGGCACCGTTATGGGAGCACTGTGGCTGGCACCGTTATGGGAGCACTGTGGCTGGCACCGTTATGGGAGCACTGTGGCTGGCACCGTTATGGGAGCACTGTGGCTGGCACTGTTATGGGAGCACTGTGGCTGGCACTGTTATGGGAGCACTGTGGCTGGCACTGTTATGGGAGCACTGTGGTTGGCACTGTTATGGGAGCACTGGATGGCACTGTTATGGGAGCACTGGTTGGCACTGTTATGGGAGCACTGGATGGCACTGTTATGGGAGCACTGGCTGGCACTGTTATGGGAGCACTGTGGCTGGCACTGTTATGGGAGCACTGTGGCTGGCACTGTTATGGGAGCACTGTGGCTGGCACTGTTATGGGAGCACTGTATCTGGCACTGTTATGGGAGCACTGTGGCTAGCACTGTTATGGGAGCACTGTGGCTGGCACTGTTATGGGAGCACTGTGGCTGGAACTGTTATGGGAGCACTGTGGCTGGCACTGTTATGGGAGCACTGTGGCTGGCACTGTTATGGGAGCACTGTGGCTGGCACTGTTATGGGAGCACTGTGGCTGGCACTGTTATGGGAGCACTGTGGCTGGCACTGTTAAGGGAGCACTGGATGGCACTGTTATGGGAGTACTGTGGTTGGCACTGTTATGGGAACACTGGCTGTCACTGTTATGGGAGCACTTTAGCTGGCACTGTTATGGGAGCACTGGCTGTCACTGTTATGGGAGCACTTTAGCTGGCACTGTTATGGGAGCACTGTATCTGGCACTGTTATGGGAGCACTGTGGCTAGCACTGTTATGGGAGCACTGTGGCTGGCACTGTTATGGGAGCACTGTGGCTGGCACTGTTATGGGAGCACTGTGGCTGGCACTGTTATGGGAGCACTGTGGCTGGCACTGTTATGGGAGCACTGTGGCTGGCACTGTTATGGGAGCACTGTGGCTGGCACTGTTATGGGAGCACTGTGGCTGGCACTGTTATGGGAGCACTGTGGCTGGCACTGTTATGGGAGCACTGTGGCTGGCACTGTTATGGGAGCACTGTGGCTGGCACTGTTATGGGAGCACTGTGGCTGGCACTGCTATGGGAGCACTGTGGCTGGCACTGTTATGGGAGCACTGTGGCTGGCACTGTTATGGGAGCACTGTGGCTGGCGCTGTTATGGGAACACTGTGGTTGGCACTGTTATGGGAGCACTGGATGGCACTGTTATGGGAGCACTGGTTGGCACTGTTATGGGAGCACTGGATGGCACTGTTATGGGAGCACTGGCTGGCACTGTTATGGGAGCACTGTGGCTGGCACTGTTATGGGAGCACTGTGGCTGGCACTGTTATGGGAGCACTGTGGTTGGCACTGTTATGGGAGCACTGGATGGCACTGTTATGGGAGCACTGGTTGGCACTGTTATGGGAGCACTGGATGACACTGTTATGGGAGCACTGGCTGGCACTGTTATGGGAGCACTGTGGCTGGCACTGTTATGGGAGCACTGTGGCTGGCACTGTTATGGGAGCACTGTGGCTGGCACTGTTATGGGAGCACTGTGGCTGGCACTGTTTTGGGAGCACTGTGGCTGGCACTGTTATGGGAGCACTATGGCTGGCACTGTTATGGGAGCACTGTGGCTGGCACTGTTATGGGAGCACTGTGGCTGGCACTGTTATGGGAGCACTGTGGCTGGCACTGTTATGGGAGCACTGTGGCTGGCACTGTTATGGGAGCACTGTGGCTGGCACTGTTATGGGAGCACTGTGGCTGGCACTGTTATGGGAGCACTGTGGCTGGCACTGTTATGGGAGCACTGTGGCTGGCACTGTTATGGGAGCACTGTGGCTGGCACTGTTATGGGAGCACTGTGGCTAGCACTGTTATGGGAGCACTGTGGCTGGCACTGTTATGGGAGCACTGTGGCTGGCACTGTTATGGGAGCACTGTGGCTGGCACTGTTATGGGAGCACTGTGGCTGGCACTGTTATGGGAACACTGTGGTTGGCACTGTTATGGGAGCACTGGATGGCACTGTTATGGGAGCACTGGATGGCACTGTTATGGGAGCACTGGATGGCACTGTTATGGGAGCACTGGCTGGCACTGTTATGGGAGCACTGTGGCTGGCACTGTTATGGGAGCACTGTGGCTGGCACTGTTATGGGAGCACTGTGGCTAGCACTGTTATGGGAGCACTGTGGCTGGCACTGTTATGGGAGCACTGTGGCTGGCACTGTTATGGGAGCACTGTGGCTGGCACTGTTATGGGAGCACTGTGGCTGGCACTGTTATGGGAACACTGTGGTTGGCACTGTTATGGGAGCACTGGATGGCACTGTTATGGGAGCACTGGATGGCACTGTTATGGGAGCACTGGATGGCACTGTTATGGGAGCACTGGCTGGCACTGTTATGGGAGCACTGTGGCTGGCACTGTTATGGGAGCACTGTG
This sequence comes from Rhinoderma darwinii, assembly GCF_050947455.1. Lineage (NCBI taxonomy): Eukaryota > Metazoa > Chordata > Amphibia > Anura > Rhinodermatidae > Rhinoderma > Rhinoderma darwinii. The sequence continues at coordinate 175,421 of NW_027464044.1, read as the reverse complement.
GCTGGCACTGTTATGGGAGCACTGTGGCTGGCACTGTTATGGGAGCACTGTGGCTGGCACTGTTATGGGAGCACTATGGCTGGCACCGTTATGGGAGCACTGTGGCTGGCACCGTTATGGGAGCACTGTGGCTGGCACCGTTATGGGAGCACTGTGGCTGGCACCGTTATGGGAGCACTGTGGCTGGCACTGTTATGGGAGCACTGTGGCTGGCACTGTTATGGGAGCACTGTGGCTGGCACTGTTATGGGAGCACTGTGGCTGGCACTGTTATGGGAGCACTGTGGTTGGCACTGTTATGGGAGCACTGGATGGCACTGTTATGGGAGCACTGGTTGGCACTGTTATGGGAGCACTGGATGGCACTGTTATGGGAGTACTGGCTGGCACTGTTATGGGAGCACTGTGGCTGGCACTGTTTTGGGAGCACTGTGGCTGGCACTGTTTTGGGAGCACTGTGGCTGGCACTGTTATGGGAGCACTGTGGCTGGCACTGTTATGGGAGCACTGTGGCTGGCACTGTTAAGGGAGCACTGTAGCTGGCACTGTTATGGGAGCACTGTAGCTGGCACTGTTATGGGAGCACTGTAGCTGGCACTGTTATGGGAGCACTGGTTGGCACTGTTATGGGAGCACTGTAGTTGGCACTGTTAAGGGAGCACTGGATGGCACTGTTATGGGAGTACTGTGATTGGCACTGTTAAGGGAGCACTGGATGGCACTGTTATGGGAGTACTGTGGTTGGCACTGTTAAGGGAACACTGGCTGTCACTGTTATGGGAGCACTTTAGCTGGCACTGTTATGGGAGCACTGTATCTGGCACTGTTATGGGAGCACTGTGGCTAGCACTGTTATGGGAGCACTGTGGCTGGCACTGTTATGGGAGCACTGTGGCTGGCACTGTTATGGGAGCACTGTGGCTGGCACTGTTATGGGAGCACTGTGGCTGGCACTGTTATGGGAGCACTGTGGCTGGCACTGTTATGGGAGCACTGTATCTGGCACTGTTATGAGAGCACTGTGGCTAGCACTGTTATGGGAGCACTGTGGCTGGCACTGTTATGGGAGCACTGTGGCTGGAACTGTTATGGGAGCACTGTGGCTGGCACTGTTATGGGAGCACTGTGGCTGGCACTGTTATGGGAGCACTGTGGCTGGCACTGTTATGGGAGCACTGTGGCTGGCACTGTTATGGGAGCACTGTGGCTGGCACTGTTAAGGGAGCACTGGATGGCACTGTTATGGGAGTACTGTGGTTGGCACTGTTATGGGAACACTGGCTGTCACTGTTATGGGAGCACTTTAGCTGGCACTGTTATGGGAGCACTGGCTGTCACTGTTATGGGAGCACTTTAGCTGGCACTGTTATGGGAGCACTGTATCTGGCACTGTTATGGGAGCACTGTGGCTAGCACTGTTATGGGAGCACTGTGGCTGGCACTGTTATGGGAGCACTGTGGCTGGCACTGTTATGGGAGCACTGTATCTGGCACTGTTATGGGAGCACTGTGGCTAGCACTGTTATGGAAGCACTGTGGCTGGCACTGTTATGGGAGCACTGTGGCTGGCACTGTTATGGGTGCACTGTGGCTGGCACTGTTATGGGAGCACTGTGGCTGGCACTGTTATGGGAGCACTGTGGCTGGCACTGTTATGGGAGCACTGTGGCTGGCACTGTTATGGGAGCACTGTGGCTGGCACTGTTATGGGAGCACTGTGGCTGGCACTGTTATGGGAGCACTGTGGCTGGCACTGTTATGGGAGCACTGTGGCTGGCACTGTTATGGGAGCACTGTGGCTGGCACTGTTATGGGAGCACTGTGGCTGGCACTGCTATGGGAGCACTGTGGCTGGCACTGTTATGGGAGCACTGTGGCTGGCACTGTTATGGGAGCACTGTGGCTGGCGCTGTTATGGGAACACTGTGGTTGGCACTGTTATGGGAGCACTGGATGGCACTGTTATGGGAGCACTGGTTGGCACTGTTATGGGAGCACTGGATGGCACTGTTATGGGAGCACTGGCTGGCACTGTTATGGGAGCACTGTGGCTGGCACTGTTATGGGAGCACTGTGGCTGGCACTGTTATGGGAGCACTGTGGTTGGCACTGTTATGGGAGCACTGGATGGCACTGTTATGGGAGCACTGGTTGGCACTGTTATGGGAGCACTGGATGACACTGTTATGGGAGCACTGGCTGGCACTGTTATGGGAGCACTGTGGCTGGCACTGTTATGGGAGCACTGTGGCTGGCACTGTTATGGGAGCACTGTGGCTGGCACTGTTATGGGAGCACTGTGGCTGGCACTGTTTTGGGAGCACTGTGGCTGGCACTGTTATGGGAGCACTATGGCTGGCACTGTTATGGGAGCACTGTGGCTGGCACTGTTATGGGAGCACTGTGGCTGGCACTGTTATGGGAGCACTGTGGCTGGCACTGTTATGGGAGCACTGTGGCTGGCACTGTTATGGGAGCACTGTGGCTGGCACTGTTATGGGAGCACTGTGGCTGGCACTGTTATGGGAGCACTGTGGCTGGCACTGTTATGGGAGCACTGTGGCTGGCACTGTTATGGGAGCACTGTGGCTGGCACTGTTATGGGAGCACTGTGGCTGGCACTGTTATGGGAGCACTGTGGCTAGCACTGTTATGGGAGCACTGTGGCTGGCACTGTTATGGGAGCACTGTGGCTGGCACTGTTATGGGAGCACTGTGGCTGGCACTGTTATGGGAGCACTGTGGCTGGCACTGTTATGGGAACACTGTGGTTGGCACTGTTATGGGAGCACTGGGTGGCACTGTTATGGGAGCACTGGATGGCACTGTTATGGGAGCACTGGATGGCACTGTTATGGGAGCACTGGCTGGCACTGTTATGGGAGCACTGTGGCTGGCACTGTTATGGGAGCACTGTGGCTGGCACTGTTATGGGAGCACTGTGGCTGGCACTGTTATGGGAGCACTGTGGCTGGCACTGTTATGGGAGCACTGTGGCTGGCACTGTTAAGGGAGCACTGGATGGCACTGTTATGGGAGTACTGTGGTTGGCACTGTTATGGGAACACTGGCTGTCACTGTTATGGGAGCACTTTAGCTGGCACTGTTATGGGAGCACTGGCTGTCACTGTTATGGGAGCACTTTAGCTGGCACTGTTATGGGAGCACTGTATCTGGCACTGTTATGGGAGCACTGTGGCTAGCACTGTTATGGGAGCACTGTGGCTGGCACTGTTATGGGAGCACTGTGGCTGGCACTGTTATGGAGCACTGTATCTGGCACTGTTATGGGAGCACTGTGGCTAGCACTGTTATGGAAGCACTGTGGCTGGCACTGTTATGGGAGCACTGTGGCTGGCACTGTTATGGGTGCACTGTGGCTGGCACTGTTATGGGAGCACTGTGGCTGGCACTGTTATGGGAGCACTGTGGCTGGCACTGTTATGGGAGCACTGTGGCTGGCACTGTTATGGGAGCACTGTGGCTGGCACTGTTATGGGAGCACTGTGGCTGGCACTGTTATGGGAGCACTGTGGCTGGCACTGTTATGGGAGCACTGTGGCTGGCACTGTTATGGGAGCACTGTGGCTGGCACTGCTATGGGAGCACTGTGGCTGGCACTGTTATGGGAGCACTGTGGCTGGCACTGTTATGGGAGCACTGTGGCTGGCGCTGTTATGGGAACACTGTGGTTGGCACTGTTATGGGAGCACTGGATGGCACTGTTATGGGAGCACTGGTTGGCACTGTTATGGGAGCACTGGATGGCACTGTTATGGGAGCACTGGCTGGCACTGTTATGGGAGCACTGTGGCTGGCACTGTTATGGGACCACTGTGGCTGGCACTGTTATGGGAGCACTGTGGTTGGCACTGTTATGGGAGCACTGGATGGCACTGTTATGGGAGCACTGGTTGGCACTGTTATGGGAGCACTGGATGGCACTGTTATGGGAGCACTGGCTGGCACTGTTATGGGAGCACTGTGGCTGGCACTGTTATGGGAGCACTGTGGCTGGTACTGTTATGGGAGCACTGTGGCTGGCACTGTTATGGGAGCACTGTGGCTGGCACTGTTTTGGGAGCACTGTGGCTGGCACTGTTATGGGAGCACTATGGCTGGCACTGTTATGGGAGCACTGTGGCTGGCACTGTTATGGGAGCACTGTGGCTGGCACTGTTATGGGAGCACTGTGGCTGGCACTGTTAAGGGAGAACTGTGGCTGGCACTGTTATGGGAGCACTGTGGCTGGCACTGTTATGGGAGCACTGTGGCTGGCACTGTTATGGTAGCACTGTGGCTGGCACTGTTATGGGAGCACTGTGGCTGGCACTGTTATGGGAGCACTGTGGCTGGCACTGTTATGGGAGCACTGTGGCTAGCACTGTTATGGGAGCACTGTGGCTGGCACTGTTATGGGAGCACTGTGGCTGGCACTGTTATGGGAGCACTGTGGCTGGCACTGTTATGGGAGCACTGTGGCTGGCACTGTTATGGGAACACTGTGGTTGGCACTGTTATGGGAGCACTGGATGGCACTGTTATGGGAGCACTGGATGGCACTGTTATGGGAGCACTGGTTGGCACTGTTATGGGAGCACTGGATGGCACTGTTATGGGAGCACTGGCTGGCACTGTTATGGGAGCACTGTGGCTGGCACTGTTATGGGAGCACTGTGGCTGGCACTGTTATGGGAGCACTGTGGCTGACACTGTTATGGGAGCACTGTGGCTGGCACTGTTATGGGAGCACTGTGGCTGGCACTGTTATGGGAGCACTGTGGCTGGCACTGTTATGGGAGCACTGTGGCTGGCACCGTTATGGGAGCACTGTGGCTGGCACCGTTATGGGAGCACTGTGGCTGGCACCGTTATGGGAGCACTGTGGCTGGCACCGTTATGGGAGCACTGTGGCTGGCACCGTTATGGGAGCACTGTGGCTGGCACTGTTATGGGAGCACTGTGGCTGGCACTGTTATGGGAGCACTGTGGTTGGCACTGTTATGGGAGCACTGGATGGCACTGTTATGGGAGCACTGGCTGGCACTGTTATGGGAGCACTGTGGCTGGCACTGTTATGGGAGCACTGTGGCTGGCACTGTTATGGGAGCACTGTGGTTGGCACTGTTATGGGAGCACTGGATGGCACTGTTATGGGAGCACTGGTTGGCACTGTTATGGGAGCACTGGATGACACTGTTATGGGAGCACTGGCTGGCACTGTTATGGGAGCACTGTGGCTGGCACTGTTATGGGAGCACTGTGGCTGGCACTGTTATGGGAGCACTGTGGCTGGCACTGTTATGGGAGCACTGTGGCTGGCACTGTTATGGGAGCACTGTGGCTGGCACTGTTATGGGAGCACTGTGGCTGGCACTGTTATGGGAGCACTGTGGCTGGCACTGTTATGGGAGCACTGTGGCTAGCACTGTTATGGGAGCACTGTGGCTGGCACTGTTATGGGAGCACTGTGGCTGGCACTGTTATGGGAGCACTGTGGCTGGCACTGTTATGGGAGCACTGTGGCTGGCACTGCTATGGGAGCACTGTGGCTGGCACTGTTATGGGAGCACTGTGGCTGGCACTGTTATGGGAGCACTGTGGCTAGCACTGTTATGGGAGCACTGTGGCTGGCACTGTTATGGGAGCACTGTGGCTGGCACTGTTATGGGAGCACTGTGGCTGGCACTGTTTTGGGAGCACTGTGGCTGGCACTGTTATGGGAGCACTATGGCTGGCACTGTTATGGGAGCACTGTGGCTGGCACTGTTATGGGAGCACTGTGGCTGGCACTGTTATGGGAGCACTATGGCTGGCACTGTTATGGGAGCACTGTGGCTGGCACTGTTATGGGAGCACTGTGGCTGGCACTGTTATGGGAGCACTGTGGCTGGCACTGTTATGGGAGCACTGTGGCTGGCACTGTTATGGGAGCACTGTGGCTACCACTGTTATGGGAGCACTGTGGCTGGCACTGTTATGGGAGCACTGTGGCTGGCACTGTTATGGGAGCACTGTGGCTGGCACTGTTATGGGAGCACTGTGGCTGGCACTGTTATGGGAGCACTGTGGTTGGCACTGTTATGGGAGCACTGGATGGCACTGTTATGGGAGCACTGGTTGGCACTGTTATGGGAGCACTGGATGGCACTGTTATGGGAGCACTGGCTGACACTGTTATGGGAGCACTGTGGCTGGCACTGTTATGGGAGCACTGTGGCTGGCACTGTTATGGGAGCACTGTGGCTGGCACTGTTATGGGAGCACTGTGGCTGGCACTGTTTTGGGAGCACTGTGGCTGGCACTGTTATGGGAGCACTGTGGCTGGCACTGTTATGGGAGCACTGTGGCTGGCACTGTTATGGGAGCACTGTGGCTGGCACTGTTATGGGAGCACTGTGGCTGGCACTGTTATGGGAGCACTGTGGCTGGCACTGTTATGGGAGCACTGTGGCTGGCACTGTTATGGGAGCACTGTGGCTGGCACTGTTATGGGAGCACTATGGCTGGCACTGTTATGGGAGCACTGTGGCTGGCACTGTTATGGGAGCACTGTGGCTGGCACTGTTATGGGAGCACTGTGGCTGGCACTGTTATGGGAGCACTGTGGCTGGCACTGTTATGGGTGCACTGTGGCTGGCACTGTTATGGGAGCACTGTGGCTGGCACTGTTATGGGAACACTGTGGCTGGCACTGTTATGGGAGCACTGTGGCTGGCACTGTTATGGGAGCACTGTGGCTGGCACTGTTATGGGAGCACTGTGGCTGGCACTGTTATGGGAGCACTGTGGCTGGCACTGTTATGGGAGCACTGTGGCTGGCACTGTTATGGGAGCACTGTGGCTGGCACTGTTATGGGAGCACTGTGGCTGGCACTGCTATGGGAGCACTGTGGCTGGCACTGTTATGGGAGCACTGTGGCTGGCACTGTTATGGGAGCACTGTGGCTGGCGCTGTTATGGGAACACTGTGGTTGGCACTGTTATGGGAGCACTGGATGGCACTGTTATGGGAGCACTGGTTGGCACTGTTATGGGAGCACTGGATGGCACTGTTATGGGAGCACTGGCTGGCACTGTTATGGGAGCACTGTGGCTGGCACTGTTATGGGAGCACTGTGGCTGGCACTGTTATGGGAGCACTGTGGTTGGCACTGTTATGGGAGCACTGGATGGCACTGTTATGGGAGCACTGGTTGGCACTGTTATGGGAGCACTGGATGACACTGTTATGGGAGCACTGGCTGGCACTGTTATGGGAGCACTGTGGCTGGCACTGTTATGGGAGCACTGTGGCTGGCACTGTTATGGGAGCACTGTGGCTGGCACTGTTATGGGAGCACTGTGGCTGGCACTGTTTTGGGAGCACTGTGGCTGGCACTGTTATGGGAGCACTATGGCTGGCACTGTTATGGGAGCACTGTGGCTGGCACTGTTATGGGAGCACTGTGGCTGGCACTGTTATGGGAGCACTGTGGCTGGCACTGTTATGGGAGCACTGTGGCTGGCACTGTTATGGGAGCACTGTGGCTGGCACTGTTATGGGAGCACTGTGGCTGGCACTGTTATGGGAGCACTGTGGCTGGCACTGTTATGGGAGCACTGTGGCTGGCACTGTTATGGGAGCACTGTGGCTGGCACTGTTATGGGAGCACTGTGGCTAGCACTGTTATGGGAGCACTGTGGCTGGCACTGTTATGGGAGCACTGTGGCTGGCACTGTTATGGGAGCACTGTGGCTGGCACTGTTATGGGAGCACTGTGGCTGGCACTGTTATGGGAACACTGTGGTTGGCACTGTTATGGGAGCACTGGGTGGCACTGTTATGGGAGCACTGGATGGCACTGTTATGGGAGCACTGGATGGCACTGTTATGGGAGCACTGGCTGGCACTGTTATGGGAGCACTGTGGCTGGCACTGTTATGGGAGCACTGTGGCTGGCACTGTTATGGGAGCACTGTGGCTGGCACTGTTATGGGAGCACTGTGGCTGGCACTGTTATGGGAGCACTATGGCTGGCACCGTTATGGGAGCACTGTGGCTGGCACCGTTATGGGAGCACTGTGGCTGGCACCGTTATGGGAGCACTGTGGGTGGCACCGTTATGGGAGCACTGTGGCTGGCACTGTTATGGGAGCACTGTGGCTGGCACTGTTATGGGAGCACTGTGGCTGGCACTGTTATGGGAGCACTGTGGCTGGCACTGTTATGGGAGCACTGTGGTTGGCACTGTTATGGGAGCACTGGATGGCACTGTTATGGGAGCACTGGTTGGCACTGTTATGGGAGCACTGGATGGCACTGTTATGGGAGTACTGGCTGGCACTGTTATGGGATCACTGTGGCTGGCACTGTTTTGGGAGCACTGTGGCTGGCACTGTTTTGGGAGCACTGTGGCTGGCACTGTTATGGGAGCACTGTGGCTGGCACTGTTATGGGAGCACTGTGGCTGGCACTGTTAAGGGAGCACTGTAGCTGGCACTGTTATGGGAGCACTGTAGCTGGCACTGTTATGGGAGCACTGTAGCTGGCACTGTTATGGGAGCACTGGTTGGCACTGTTATGGGAGCACTGTAGTTGGCACTGTTAAGGGAGCACTGGATGGCACTGTTATGGGAGTACTGTGATTGGCACTGTTAAGGGAGCACTGGATGGCACTGTTATGGGAGTACTGTGGTTGGCACTGTTAAGGGAACACTGGCTGTCACTGTTATGGGAGCACTTTAGCTGGCACTGTTATGGGAGCACTGTATCTGGCACTGTTATGGGAGCACTGTGGCTAGCACTGTTATGGGAGCACTGTGGCTGGCACTGTTATGGGAACACTGTGGCTGGCACTGTTATGGGAGCACTGTGGCTGGCACTGTTATGGGAGCACTGTGGCTGGCACTGTTATGGGAGCACTGTATCTGGCACTGTTATGGGAGCACTGTGGCTAGCACTGTTATGGGAGCACTGTGGCTGGCACTGTTATGGGAGCACTGTGGCTGGAACTGTTATGGGAATACTGTGGCTGGCACTGTTATGGGAGCACTGTGGCTGGCACTGTTATGGGAGCACTGTGGCTGGCACTGTTATGGGAGCACTGTGGCTGGCACTGTTATGGGAGCACTGTGGCTGGCACTGTTAAGGGAGCACTGGATGGCACTGTTATGGGAGTACTGTGGTTGGCACTGTTATGGGAACACTGGCTGTCACTGTTATGGGAGCACTTTAGCTGGCACTGTTATGGGAGCACTGGCTGTCACTGTTATGGGAGCACTTTAGCTGGCACTGTTATGGGAGCACTGTATCTGGCACTGTTATGGGAGCACTGTGGCTAGCACTGTTATGGGAGCACTGTGGCTGGCACTGTTATGGGAGCACTGTGGCTGGCACTGTTATGGGAGCACTGTATCTGGCACTGTTATGGGAGCACTGTGGCTAGCACTGTTATGGAAGCACTGTGGCTGGCACTGTTATGGGAGCACTGTGGCTGGCACTGTTATGGGTGCACTGTGGCTGGCACTGTTATGGGAGCACTGTGGCTGGCACTGTTATGGGAGCACTGTGGCTGGCACTGTTATGGGAGCACTGTGGCTGGCACTGTTATGGGAGCACTGTGGCTGGCACTGTTATGGGAGCACTGTGGCTGGCACTGTTATGGGAGCACTGTGGCTGGCACTGTTATGGGAGCACTGTGGCTGGCACTGTTATGGGAGCACTGTGGCTGGCACTGCTATGGGAGCACTGTGGCTGGCACTGTTATGGGAGCACTGTGGCTGGCGCTGTTATGGGAGCACTGTGGCTGGCGCTGTTATGGGAACACTGTGGTTGGCACTGTTATGGGAGCACTGGATGGCACTGTTATGGGAGCACTGGTTGGCACTGTTATGGGAGCACTGGATGGCACTGTTATGGGAGCACTGGCTGGCACTGTTATGGGAGCACTGTGGCTGGCACTGTTATGGGAGCACTGTGGCTGGCACTGTTATGGGAGCACTGTGGTTGGCACTGTTATGGGAGCACTGGATGGCACTGTTATGGGAGCACTGGTTGGCACTGTTATGGGAGCACTGGATGGCACTGTTATGGGAGCACTGGCTGGCACTGTTATGGGAGCACTGTGGCTGGCACTGTTATGGGAGCACTGTGGCTGGTACTGTTATGGGAGCACTGTGGCTGGCACTGTTATGGGAGCACTGTGGCTGGCACTGTTTTGGGAGCACTGTGGCTGGCACTGTTATGGGAGCACTATGGCTGGCACTGTTATGGGAGCACTGTGGCTGGCACTGTTATGGGAGCACTGTGGCTGGCACTGTTATGGGAGCACTGTGGCTGGCACTGTTAAGGGAGAACTGTGGCTGGCACTGTTATGGGAGCACTGTGGCTGGCACTGTTATGGGAGCACTGTGGCTGGCACTGTTATGGGAGCACTGTGGCTGGCACTGTTATGGGAGCACTGTGGCTGGCACTGTTATGGGAGCACTGTGGCTGGCACTGTTATGGGAGCACTGTGGCTAGCACTGTTATGGGAGCACTGTGGCTGGCACTGTTATGGGAGCACTGTGGCTGGCACTGTTATGGGAGCACTGTGGCTGGCACTGTTATGGGAGCACTGTGGCTGGCACTGTTATGGGAACACTGTGGTTGGCACTGTTATGGGAGCACTGGATGGCACTGTTATGGGAGCACTGGATGGCACTGTTATGGGAGCACTGGTTGGCACTGTTATGGGAGCACTGGATGGCACTGTTATGGGAGCACTGGCTGGCACTGTTATGGGAGCACTGTGGCTGGCACTGTTATGGGAGCACTGTGGCTGGCACTGTTATGGGAGCACTGTGGCTGGCACTGTTATGGGAGCACTGTGGCTGGCACTGTTATGGGAGCACTATGGCTGGCACTGTTATGGGAGCACTGTGGCTGGCACCGTTATGGGAGCACTGTGGCTGGCACCGTTATGGGAGCACTGTGGCTGGCACCGTTATGGGAGCACTGTGGCTGGCACCGTTATGGGAGCACTGTGGCTGGCACCGTTATGGGAGCACTGTGGCTGGCACTGTTATGGGAGCACTGTGGCTGGCACTGTTATGGGAGCACTGTGGTTGGCACTGTTATGGGAGCACTGGATGGCACTGTTATGGGAGCACTGGTTGGAACTGTTATGGGAGCACTGGATGGCACTGTTATGGGAGCACTGGCTGGCACTGTTATGGGAGCACTGTGGCTGGCACTGTTATGGGAGCACTGTGGCTGACACTGTTATGGGAGCACTGTGGCTGGCACTGTTATGGGAGCACTGTGGCTGGCACTGTTTTGGGAGCACTGTGGCTGGCACTGTTATGGGAGCACTATGGCTGGCACTGTTATGGGAGCACTGTGGCTGGCACTGTTATGGGAGCACTGTGGCTGGCACTGTTATGGGAGCACTATGGCTGGCACTGTTATGGGAGCACTGTGGCTGGCACTGTTATGGGAGCACTGTGGCTGGCACTGTTATGGGAGCACTGTGGCTGGCACTGTTATGGGAGCACTGTGGCTGGCACTGTTATGGGAGCACTGTGGCTACCACTGTTATGGGAGCACTGTGGCTGGCACTGTTATGGGAGCACTGTGGCTGGCACTGTTATGGGAGCACTGTGGCTGGCACTGTTATGGGAGCACTGTGGCTGGCACTGTTATGGGAGCACTGTGGTTGGCACTGTTATGGGAGCACTGGATGGCACTGTTATGGGAGCACTGGTTGGCACTGTTATGGGAGCACTGGATGGCACTGTTATGGGAGCACTGGCTGACACTGTTATGGGAGCACTGTGGCTGGCACTGTTATGGGAGCACTGTGGCTGGCACTGTTATGGGAGCACTGTGGCTGGCACTGTTATGGGAGCACTGTGGCTGGCACTGTTTTGGGAGCACTGTGGCTGGCACTGTTATGGGAGCACTATGGCTGGCACTGTTATGGGAGCACTGTGGCTGGCACTGTTATGGGAGCACTGTGGCTGGCACTGTTATGGGAGCACTGTGGCTGGCACTGTTATGGGAGCACTGTGGCTGGCACTGTTATGGGAGCACTGTGGCTGGCACTGTTATGGGAGCACTGTGGCTGGCACTGTTATGGGAGCACTATGGCTGGCACTGTTATGGGAGCACTTTGGCTGGCACTGTTATGGGAGCACTGTGGCTGGCACCGTTATGGGAGCACTGTGGCTGGCACCGTTATGGGAGCACTGTGGCTGGCACCGTTATGGGAGCACTGTGGCTGGCACTGTTATGGGAGCAGGCTGGCACTGTTATGGGAGCACTGTGGTGGCACTGTTATGGGAGCACTGGATGGCACTGTTATGGGAGCACTGGATGGCACTGTTATGGGAGCACTATGGCTGGCACTGTTATGGGAGCACTGTGGCTGGCACTGTTATGGGAGCACTGTGGCTGGCACTGTTATGGGAGCACTATGGCTGGCACTGTTATGGGAGCACTGTGGCTGGCACTGTTATGGGAGCACTGTGGCTGGCACTGTTATGGGAGCACTGTGGCTGGCACTGTTATGGGAGCACTGTGGCTGGCACTGTTATGGGAGCACTGTGGCTGGCACTGTTATGGGAGCACTGTGGCTGGCACTGTTATGGGAGCACTGTGGCTGGCACTGTTATGGGAGCACTGTGGCTGGCACTGTTATGGGAGCACTGTGGCTGGCACTGTTATGGGAGCACTGTGGTGGCACTGTTATGGGAGCACTGGATGGCACTGTTATGGGAGCACTGGTTGGCACTGTTATGGGAGCACTGGATGGCACTGTTATGGGAGCACTGGCTGGACACTGTTATGGGAGCACTGTGACTGGCACTGTTATGGGAGCACTGTGGCTGGCACTGTTATGGGAGCACTGTGGCTGGCACTGTTATGGGAGCACTGTGGCTGGCACTGTTATGGGAGCACTGTGGCTGGCACTGTTATGGGAGCACTGTGGCTGGCACTGTTATGGGAGCACTGTGGCTGGCACTGTTATGGGAGCACTGTGGCTGGCACTGTTATGGGAGCACTATGGCTGGCACTGTTATGGGAGCACTGTGGCTGGCACCGTTATGGGAGCACTGTGGCTGGCACCGTTATGGGAGCACTGTGGCTGGCACCGTTATGGGAGCACTGTGGCTGGCACCGTTATGGGAGCACTGTGGCTGGCACCGTTATGGGAGCACTGTGGCTGGCACCGTTATGGGAGCACTGTGGCTGGCACCGTTATGGGAGCACTGTGGCTGGCACTGTTATGGGAGCACTGTGGCTGGCACTGTTATAAGAACACTGTGGCTGGCACTGTTATGGGAGCACTGTGGTTGGCACTGTTATGGGAGCACTGGATGGCACTGTTATGGGAGCACTGGCTGGCACTGTTATGGGAGCACTGTGGCTGGCACTGTTATGGGAGCACTGTGGCTGACACTGTTATGGGAGCACTGTGGCTGACACTGTTATGGGAGCACTATGGCTGGCACTGTTATGGGAGCACTGTGGCTGGCACTGTTATGGGAGCACTGTGGCTGGCACTGTTATGGGAGCACTGTGGCTGGCACTGTTATGGGAGCACTGTGGCTGGCACTGTTATGGGAGCACTGTGGCTGGCACCGTTATGGGAGCACTGTGGCTGGCACCGTTATGGGAGCACTGTGGCTGGCACCGTTATGGGAGCACTGTGGCTGGCACTGTTATGGGAGCACTGTGGCTGGCACCGTTATGGAGCACTGTGGCTGGCACCGTTATGGGAGCACTGTGGCTGGCACTGTTATGGGAGCACTGTGGCTGGCACTGTTATGGGAGCACTGTGGCTGGCACTGTTATGGGAGCACTGTGGCTGGCACCGTTATGGGAGCACTGTGGCTGGCACCGTTATGGGAGCACTGTGGCTGGCACCGTTATGGGAGCACTGTGGCTGGCACCGTTATGGGAGCACTGTGGCTGGCACTGTTATGGGAGCACTGTGGCTGGCACCGTTATGCGAGCACTGTGGCTGGCACTGTTATGGGAGCACTGTGGCTGGCACTGTTATGGGAGCACTATGGCTGGCACTGTTATGGGAGCACTGTGGCTGGCACTGTTATGGGAGCACTGTGGCTGGCACTGTTATGGGAGCACTGGATGGCACTGTTATGGGAGCACTGGCTGGCACTGTTATGGGAGCACTGTGGCTGGCACTGTTATGGGAGCACTGTGGCTGGCACTGTTATGGGAGCACTGTGGCTGGCACTGTTATGGGAGCACTATGGCTGGCACTGTTATGGGAGCACTGTGGCTGGCACTGTTATGGGAGCACTGTGGCTGGCACTGTTATGGGAGCACTGGATGGCACTGTTATGGGAGCACTGGCTGGCACTGTTATGGGAGCACTGTGGCTGGCACTGTTATGGGAGCACTGTGGCTGGCACTGTTATGGGAGCACTGTGGCTGGCACTGTTATGGGAGCACTGTGGCTGGCACTGTTTTGGGAGCACTGTGGCTGGCACTGTTATGGGAGCACTGTGGCTGGCACTGTTATGGGAGCACTGTGGCTGGCACTGTTATGGGAGAACTGTGGCTGGCACTGTTATGGGAGCACTGTGGCTGGCACTGTTATGGAGCACTGTGGCTGGCACTGTTATGGGAGCACTGTGGCTGGCACTGTTATGGGAGCACTGTGGCTGGCACTGTTATGGGAGCACTGTGGCTGGCACTGTTATGGGAGCACTGTGGCTGGCACTGTTATGGGAGCACTGTGGCTGGCACTGTTATGGGAGCACTGTGGCTGGCACTGTTATGGGAGCACTGTGGCTGGCTCTGTTATGGGAGCACTGTGGCTGGCACTGTTATGGGAGCACTGTGGCTGGCACTGTTATGGGAGCACTGTGGCTGGAACTGTTATGGGAGCACTGTGGCTGGCACTGTTATGGGAGCACTGTGGCTGGCACTGTTATGGGAGCAATGTGGCTGGCACTGTTATGGGAGCACTGTGGCTGGCACTGTTATGGGAGCACTGTGGCTGGCACTGTTATGGGAGCACTGTGGTTGGCACTGTTAAGGGAGCACTGGATGGCACTGTTATGGGAGTACTGTGGTTGGCACTGTTATGGGAACACTGGCTGTCACTGTTATGGGAGCACTTTAGCTGGCACTGTTATGGGAGCACTGTATCTGGCACTGTTATGGGAGCACTGTGGCTAGCACTGTTATGGGAGCACTGTGGCTGGCACTGTTATGGGAGCACTGTATCTGGCACTGTTATGGGAGCACTGTGGCTAGCACTGTTATGGAAGCACTGTGGCTGGCACTGTTATGGGAGCACTGTGGCTGGCACTGTTATGGGTGCACTGTGGCTGGCACTGTTATGGGAGCACTGTGGCTGGCACTGTTATGGGAGCACTGTGGCTGGCACTGTTATGGGAGCACTGTGGCTGGCACTGTTATGGGAGCACTGTGGCTGGCACTGTTATGGGAGCACTGTGGCTGGCACTGTTATGGGAGCACTGTGGCTGGCACTGTTATGGGAGCACTGTGGCTGGCACTGTTATGGGAGCACTGTGGCTGGCACTGCTATGGGAGCACTGTGGCTGGCACTGTTATGGGAGCACTGTGGCTGGCACTGTTATGGGAGCACTGTGGCTAGCACTGTTATGGGAGCACTGTGGCTGGCACTGTTATGGGAGCACTGTGGCTGGCACAGTTATGGGAGCACTGTGGCTGGCACTGTTATGGGAGCACTGTGGCTGGCACTGTTATGGGAGCACTGTGGTTGGCACTGTTATGGGAGCACTGGATGGCACTGTTATGGGAGCACTGGTTGGCACTGTTATGGGAGCACTGAATGGCACTGTTATGGGAGCACTGGCTGGCACTGTTATGGGAGCACTGTGGCTGGCACTGTTATGGGAGCACTGTGGCTGGCACTGTTATGGGAGCACTGTGGCTGGCACTGTTATGGGAGCACTGTGGCTGGCACTGTTATGGGAGCACTGTGGTTGGCCACTGTTATGGGAGCACTGGATGGCACTGTTATGGGAGCACTGGCTGGCACTGTTATGGGAGCACTGTGGCTGGCACTGTTATGGGAGCACTGTGGCTGGCACTGTTATGGGAGCACTGTGGCTGGCACTGTTATGGGAGCACTATGGCTGGCACTGTTATGGGAGCACTGTGGCTGGCACTGTTATGGGAGCACTGTGGCTGGCACTGTTATGGGAGCACTGGATGGCACTGTTATGGGAGCACTGGCTGGCACTGTTATGGGAGCACTGTGGCTGGCACTGTTATGGGAGCACTGTGGCTGGCACTGTTATGGGAGCACTGTGGCTGGCACTGTTATGGGAGCACTGTGGCTGGCACTGTTTTGGGAGCACTGTGGCTGGCACTGTTATGGGAGCACTGTGGCTGGCACTGTTATGGGAGCACTGTGGCTGGCACTGTTATGGGAGAACTGTGGCTGGCACTGTTATGGGAGCACTGTGGCTGGCACTGTTATGGGAGCACTGTGGCTGGCACTGTTATGGGAGCACTGTGGCTGGCACTGTTATGGGAGCACTGTGGCTGGCACTGTTATGGGAGCACTGTGGCTGGCACTGTTATGGGAGCACTGTGGCTGGCACTGTTATGGGAGCACTGTGGCTGGCACTGTTATGGGAGCACTGTGGCTGGCACTGTTATGGGAGCACTGTGGCTGGCACTGTTATGGGAGCACTGTGGCTGGCTCTGTTATGGGAGCACTGTGGCTGGCACTGTTATGGGAGCACTGTGGCTGGCACTGTTATGGGAGCACTGTGGCTGGAACTGTTATGGGAGCACTGTGGCTGGCACTGTTATGGGAGCACTGTGGCTGGCACTGTTATGGGAGCAATGTGGCTGGCACTGTTATGGGAGCACTGTGGCTGGCACTGTTATGGGAGCACTGTGGCTGGCACTGTTATGGGAGCACTGTGGTTGGCACTGTTAAGGGAGCACTGGATGGCACTGTTATGGGAGTACTGTGGTTGGCACTGTTATGGGAACACTGGCTGTCACTGTTATGGGAGCACTTTAGCTGGCACTGTTATGGGAGCACTGTATCTGGCACTGTTATGGGAGCACTGTGGCTAGCACTGTTATGGGAGCACTGTGGCTGGCACTGTTATGGGAGCACTGTATCTGGCACTGTTATGGGAGCACTGTGGCTAGCACTGTTATGGAAGCACTGTGGCTGGCACTGTTATGGGAGCACTGTGGCTGGCACTGTTATGGGTGCACTGTGGCTGGCACTGTTATGGGAGCACTGTGGCTGGCACTGTTATGGGAGCACTGTGGCTGGCACTGTTATGGGAGCACTGTGGCTGGCACTGTTATGGGAGCACTGTGGCTGGCACTGTTATGGGAGCACTGTGGCTGGCACTGTTATGGGAGCACTGTGGCTGGCACTGTTATGGGAGCACTGTGGCTGGCACTGTTATGGGAGCACTGTGGCTGGCACTGCTATGGGAGCACTGTGGCTGGCACTGTTATGGGAGCACTGTGGCTGGCACTGTTATGGGAGCACTGTGGCTAGCACTGTTATGGGAGCACTGTGGCTGGCACTGTTATGGGAGCACTGTGGCTGGCACAGTTATGGGAGCACTGTGGCTGGCACTGTTATGGGAGCACTGTGGCTGGCACTGTTATGGGAGCACTGTGGTTGGCACTGTTATGGGAGCACTGGATGGCACTGTTATGGGAGCACTGGTTGGCACTGTTATGGGAGCACTGAATGGCACTGTTATGGGAGCACTGGCTGGCACTGTTATGGGAGCACTGTGGCTGGCACTGTTATGGGAGCACTGTGGCTGGCACTGTTATGGGAGCACTGTGGCTGGCACTGTTATGGGAGCACTGTGGCTGGCACTGTTATGGGAGCACTGTGGTTGGCACTGTTATGGGAGCACTGGATGGCACTGTTATGGGAGCACTGGTTGGCACTGTTATGGGAGCACTGGATGGCACTGTTATGGGAGCACTGGCTGGCACTGTTATGGGAGCACTGTGGCTGGCACTGTTATGGGAGCACTGTGGCTGGCACTGTTATGGGAGCACTGTGGCTGGCACTGTTATGGGAGCACTGTGGCTGGCACTGTTATGGGAGCACTGTGGCTGGCACTGTTATGGGAGCACTGTGGCTGGCACTGTTTTGGGAGCACTGTGGCTGGCACTGTTATGGGAGCACTGTGGCTGGCACTGTTATGGGAGCACTGTGGCTGGCACTGTTATGGGAGCACTGTGGCTGGCACTGTTATGGGAGCACTGTGGCTGGCACTGTTATGGGAGCACTGTGGCTGGCACTGTTATGGGAGCACTGTGGCTGGCACTGTTATGGGAGCACTGTGGCTGGCACTGTTATGGGAGCACTGTGGCTGGCACTGTTATGGGAGCACTGTGGCTGGCACTGTTATGGGAGCACTGTGGCTGGCACTGTTATGGGAGCACTGTGGCTGGCACCGTTATGGGAGCACTGTGGCTGGCACCGTTATGGGAGCACTGTGGCTGGCACTGTTATGGGAGCACTGTGGCTGGCACTGTTATGGGAGCACTGTGGCTGGCACTGTTATGGGAGCACTGTGGCTGGCACTGTTATGGGAGCACTGTGGTTGGCACTGTTATGGGATCACTGGATGGCACTGTTATGGGAGCACTGGTTGGCACTGTTATGGGAGCACTGGATGGCACTGTTATGGGAGCACTGGCTGGCACTGTTATGGGAGCACTGTGGCTGGCACTGTTTTGGGAGCACTGTGGCTGGCACTGTTATGGGAGCACTGTGGCTGGCACTGTTATGGGAGCACTGTGGCTGGCACTGTTATGGGAGCACTGTGGCTGGCACTGTTATGGGAGCACTATGGCTGGCACTGTTATGGGAGCACTGTGGTTGGCACAGTTATGGGAGCACTGTGGCTGGCACTGTTATGGGAGCACTGGTTGGCACTGTTATGGGAGCACTGGATGGCACTGTTATGGGAGCACTGGCTGGCACTGTTATGGGAGCACTGTGGCTGGCACTGTTATGGGAGCACTGTGTCTGGCACTGTTATGGGAGCACTGTGGCTGGCACTGTTATGGGAGCACTGTGGCTGGCACTGTTATGGGAGCACTGTGGCTGGCACTGTTATGGGAGCACTGTGGCTGGCACTGTTATGGGAGCACTGTGCTTGGCACTGTTATGGGAGCACTGGATGGCACTGTTATGGGAGCACTGATTGGCACTGTTATGGGAGCACTGGATGGCACTGTTATGGGAACACTGGCTGGCACTGTTATGGGAGCACTGTGGCTGGCACTGTTATGGGAGCACTGTGGCTGGCACTGTTATGGGAGCACTGTGGCTGGCACTGTTATGGGAGCACTATGGCTGGCACTGTTATGGGAGCACTGTGGCTGGCACTGTTATGGGAGCACTGTGGCTGGCACTGTTATGGGAGCACTGTGGCTGGCACTGTTATGGGAGCACTGTGGCTGGCACTGTTATGGGAGCACTGTGGCTGGCACCGTTATGGGAGAACTGTGGCTGGCACAGTTTTGGGAGCACTGTGGCTGGCACCGTTATGGGAGCACTGTGGCTGGCACCGTTATGGGAGCACTGTGGCTGGCACCGTTATGGGAGCACTGTGGCTGGCACCGTTATGGGAGCACTGTGGCTGGCACCGTTATGGGAGCACTGTGGCTGGCACTGTTATGGGAGCACTGTGGCTGGCACTGTTATGGGAGCACTGTGGCTGGCACTGTTATGGGAGCACTGTGGCTGCCACTGTTATGGGAGCACTGTATCTGGCACTGTTATGGGAGCACTGTGGCTAGCACTGTTATGGGAGCACTGGATGTCACTGTTATGGGAGCACTGGTTGGCACTGTTATGGGAGCACTGGATGGCACTGTTATGGGAGCACTGGCTGGCACTGTTATGGGAGCACTGTGGCTGGCACCGTTATGGGAGCACTGTGGCTGGCACTGTTATGGGAGCACTGTGGTTGGCACTGTTATGGGAGCACTGGATGGCACTGTTATGGGAGCACTGGTTGGCACTGTTAAGGGAGCACTGGTTGGCACTGTTATGGGTGCACTGGTTGGCACTGTTATGGGAGCACTGGATGGCACTGTTATGGGAGTACTGGCTGGCACTGTTATGGGAGCACTGTGGCTGGCACTGTTATGGGAGCACTGTGGCTGGCACTGTTATGGGAGCACTGTGGCTGGCACTGTTATGGGAGCACTGTGGCTGGCACTGTTATGGGAGCACTGTGGCTGGCACTGTTATGGGAGCAATGTGGCTGGCACTGTTATGGGAGCACTGTAGCTGGCACTGTTATGGGAGCACTGTAGCTGGCACTGTTATGGGAGCACTGTAGCTGGCACTGTTATGGGAGTACTGGTTGGCACTGTTATGGGAGCACTTCGGTTGGCACTGTTAAGGGAGCACTGGTTGGCACGGTTATGGGAGCACTGGATGGCACTGTTATGGGAGTACTGGCTGGCACTGTTATGGGAGCACTGTGGCTGGCACTGTTTTGGGAGCACTGTGGCTGGCACTGTTATGGGAGCACTGTGGCTGGCACTGTTATGGGAGCACTGTGGCTGGCACTGTTAAGGGAGCACTGTAGCTGGCACTGTTATGGGAGCACTGTAGCTGGCACTGTTATGGGAGCACTGGTTGGCACTGTTAAGGGAGCACTGGTTGGCACTGTTATGGGTGCACTGGTTGGCACTGTTATGGGAACACTGTGGCTGGCACTGTTATGGGAGTACTGTGGCTGGCACTGTTATGGGAGCAATGTGGCTGGCACTGTTATGGGAGCACTGTGGCTGGCACTGTTATGGTAGCACTGTGGCTAGCACTGTTATGGGAGCACTGTGGCTGGCACTGTTATGGGAGCACTGTGGCTGGCACTGTTATGGGAACACTGTGGCTGGCACTGTTATGGGAGCACTGTGGCTGGCACTGTTATGGGAGCACTGTGGCTGGCACTGTTATGGGAGCACTGTGGCTGGCACTGTTATGGGAGCACTGTGGCTGGCACTGTTATGGGAGCACTGTGGCTGGCACCGTTATGGGAGCACTGTGGCTGGCACCGTTATGGGAGCACTGTGGCTGGCACCGTTATGGGAGCACTGTGGCTGGCACTGTTATGGGAGCACTGTGGCTGGCACTGTTATGGGAGCACTGTGGCTGGCACTGTTATGGGAGCACTGTGGTTGGCACTGTTATGGGAGCACTGGATGGCACTGTTATGGGAGCACTGGTTGGCACTGTTATGGGAGCACTGGATGGCACTGTTATGGGAGCACTGGCTGGCACTGTTATGGGAGCACTGTGGCTGGCACTGTTTTGGGAGCACTGTGGCTGGCACTGTTATGGGAGCACTATGGCTGGCACTGTTATGGGAGCACTGTGGCTGGCACTGTTATGGGAGCACTATGGCTGGCACTGTTATGGGAGCACTGTGGCTGGCACAGTTATGGGAGCACTGTGGCTGGCACTGTTATGGGAGCACTGTGGCTGGCACTGTTATGGGAGCACTATGGCTGGCACTGTTATGGGAGCACTGTGGCTGGCACTGTTATGGGAGCACTGTGGCTGGCACCGTTATGGGAGCACTGTGGCTGGCACCGTTATGGGAGCACTGTGGTTGGCACTGTTATGGGAGCACTGGATGGCACTGTTATGGGAGCACTGGTTGGCACTGTTATGGGAGCACTGGATGGCACTGTTATGGGAGCACTGGCTGGCACTGTTATGGGAGCACTGTGGCTGGCACTGTTATGGGAGCACTGTGGCTGGCACTGTTATGGGAGCACTGTGGCTGGCACTGTTATGGGAGAACTGTGGCTGGCACTGTTTTGGGAGCACTGTGGCTGGCACTGTTATGGGAGCACTGTGGCTGGCACTGTTATGGGAGCACTGTGGCTGGCACTGTTACGGGAGCACTGTAGCTGGCACTGTTATGGGAGCACTGTAGCTGGCACTGTTACGGGAGCACTGGTTGGCACTGTTAAGGGAGCACTGGTTGGCACTGTTATGGGTGCACTGGTTGGCACTGTTATGGGAGCACTGGATGGCACTGTTATGGGAGTACTGGCTGGCACTGTTATGGGAGCACTGTGGCTGGCACTGTTATGGGAGCACTGTGGCTGGCACTGTTATGGGAGCACTGTGGCTGGCACTGTTATGGGAGCACTGTGGCTGGCACTGTTATGGGAGCACTGTGGCTGGCACTGTTATGGGAGCAATGTGGCTGGCACTGTTATGGGAGCACTGTAGCTGGCACTGTTATGGGAGCACTGTAGCTGGCACTGTTATGGGAGCACTGTAGCTGGCACTGTTATGGGAGTACTGGTTGGCACTGTTATGGGAGCACTGTGGTTGGCACTGTTAAGGGAGCACTGGTTGGCACTGTTATGGGAGCACTGTAGCTGGCACTGTTATGGGAGTACTGGATGGCACTGTTATGGGAGCACTGTGGCTGGCACTGTTTTGGGAGCACTGTGGCTGGCACTGTTATGGGAGCACTGTGGCTGGCACTGTTATGGGAGCACTGTGGCTGGCACTGTTAAGGGAGCACTGTAGCTGGCACTGTTATGGGAGCACTGTAGCTGGCACTGTTATGGGAGCACTGGTTGGCACTGTTATGGGAGCACTGTGGTTGGCACTGTTAAGGGAGCACTGGATGGCACTGTTATGGGAGTACTGTGGCTGGCACTGTTATGGGAGCACTGTGGCTGGCACTGTTATGGGAGCACTGTGGCTGGCACTGTTATGGGAGCACTGTGGCTGGCACTGTTATGGGAGCACTGTGGTTGGCACTGTTATGGGAGCACTGGATGGCACTGTTATGGGAGCACTGGTTGGCACTGTTATGGGAGCACTGGATGGCACTGTTATGGGAGCACTGGCTGACACTGTTATGGGAGCACTGTGGCTGGCACTGTTATGGGAGCACTGTGGCTGGCACTGTTATGGGAGCACTGTGGCTGGCACTGTTATGGGAGCACTGTGGCTGGCACTGTTATGGGAGCACTGTGGCTGGCACTGTTATGGGAGCACTGTGGCTGGCACTGTTATGGGAGCACTGTGGCTGGCACTGTTATGGGAGCACTGTGGCTGGCACTGTTATGGGAGCACTATGGCTGGCACTGTTATGGGAGCACTGTGGCTGGCACCGTTATGGGAGCACTGTGGCTGGCACCGTTATGGGAGCACTGTGGCTGGCACCGTTATGGGAGCACTGTGGTTGGCACCGTTATGGGAGCACTGTGGCTGTCACCGTTATGGGAGCACTGTGGCTGGCACTGTTATGGGAGCACTGTGGCTGGCACTGTTATGGGAGCACTGTGGCTGGCACTGTTATGGGAGCACTGTGGCTGGCACTGTTATGGGAGCACTGTGGTTGGCACTGTTATGGGAGCACTGGATGGCACTGTTATGGGAGCACTGGCTGGCACTGTTATGGGAGCACTGTGGCTGGCACTGTTATGGGAGCACTGTGGCTGACACTGTTATGGGAGCACTGTGGCTGGCACTGTTATGGGAGCACTGTGGCTGGCATTGTTTTGGGAGCACTGTGGCTGGCACTGTTATGGGAGCACTATGGCTGGCACTGTTATGGGAGCACTGTGGCTGGCACTGTTATGGGAGCACTGTGGCTGGCACTGTTATGGGAGCACTATGGCTGGCACTGTTATGGGAGCACTGTGGCTGGCACTGTTATGGGAGCACTGTGGCTGGCACTGTTATGGGAGCACTGTGGCTGGCACTGTTATGGGAGCACTATGGCTGGCACTGTTATGGGAGCACTGTGGCTGGCACTGTTATGGGAGCACTGTGGCTGGCACCGTTATGGGAGCACTGTGGCTGGCACCGTTATGGGAGCACTGTGGCTGGCACCGTTATGGGAGCACTGTGGCTGGCACTGTTATGGGAGCACTGTGGCTGGCACTGTTATGGGAGCACTGTGGTTGGCACTGTTATGGGAGCACTGGATGCCACTGTTATGGGAGCACTGGATGGCACTGTTATGGGAGCACTATGTCTGGCACTGTTATGGGAGCACTGTGGCTGGCACTGTTATGGGAGCACTGTGGCTGGCACTGTTATGGGAGCACTGTGGCTGGCACTGTTATGGGAGCACTGTGGCTGGCACTGTTATGGGAGCACTGTGGCTGGCACTGTTATGGGAGCACTGTGGCTGGCACTGTTATGGGAGCACTGTGGCTGGCACTGTTATGGGAGCACTGTGGCTGGCACTGTTATGGGAGCACTGTGGCTGGCACCGTTATGGGAGCACTGGTTGGCACTGTTATGGGAGCACTGGATGGCACTGTTATGGGAGCACTGGCTGGCACTGTTATGGGAGCACTGTGGCTGGCACTGTTATGGGAGCACTGTGGCTGGCACTGTTATGGGAGCACTGTGGCTGGCACTGTTATGGGAGCACTGTGGCTGGCACTGTTATGGGAGCACTGTGGCTAGCACTGTTATGGGAGCACTGTGGCTGGCACTGTTATGGGAGCACTGGATGGCACTACTGGCTGGCGCTGTTATGGGAGCACTGTGGCTGGCACTGTTATGGGAGCACTGTGGCTGGCACTGTTATGGGAGCACTGTGGCTGGCACTGTTATGGGAGCACTGTGGCTGGCACTGTTATGGGAGCACTGGTTGGCACTGTTATGGGAGCACTGTGGCTGGCACTGTTATGGGAGCACTGTATCTGGCACTGTTATGGGAGCTCTGTGGCTAGCACTGTTATGGGAGCACTGTGGCTGGCACTGTTATGGGAGCACTGTGGCTGGAACTGTTATGGGAGCACTGTGGCTGGCACTGTTATGGGAGCACTGTGGCTGGCACTGTTATGGGAGCACTGTGGCTGGCACTGTTATGGGAGCACTGTGGCTGGCACTGTTATGGGAGCACTGTGGCTGGCACTGTTATGGGAGCACTGTGGTTGGCACTGTTAAGGGAGCACTGGATGGCACTGTTATGGGAGTACTGTGGTTGGCACTGTTATGGGAACACTGGCTGTCACTGTTATGGGAGCACTTTAGCTGGCACTGTTATGGGAGCACTGTATCTGGCACTGTTATGGGAGCACTGTGGCTAGCACTGTTATGGGAGCACTGTGGCTGGCACTGTTATGGGAGCACTGTGGCTGGCACTGTTATGGGAGCACTGTGGCTGGCACTGTTATGGGAGCACTGTGGCTGGCACTGTTATGCGAGCACTGTGGCTGGCACTGTTATGGGAGCACTGTATCTGGCACTGTTATGGGAGCACTGTGGCTAGCACTGTTATGGAAGCACTGTGGCTGGCACTGTTATGGGAGCACTGTGGCTGGCACTGTTATGGGTGCACTGTGGCTGGCACTGTTATGGGAGCACTGTGGCTGGCACTGTTATGGGAGCACTGTGGCTGGCACTGTTATGGGAGCACTGTGGCTGGCACTGTTATGGGAGCACTGTGGCTGGCACTGTTATGGGAGCACTGTGGCTGGCACTGTTATGGGAGCACTGTGGCTGGCACTGTTATGGGAGCACTGTGGCTGGCACTGTTATGGGAGCACTGTGGCTTGCACTGCTATGGGAGCACTGTGGCTGGCACTGTTATGGGAGCACTGTGGCTGGCACTGTTATGGGAGCACTGTGGTTGGCACTGTTATGGGAGCACTGGATGGCACTGTTATGGGAGCACTGGTTGGAACTGTTATGGGAGCACTGGATGGCACTGTTATGGGAGCACTGGCTGGCACTGTTATGGGAGCACTGTGTCTGGCACTGTTATGGGAGCACTGTGTCTGGCACTGTTATGGGAGCACTGTGGCTGGCACTGTTATGGGAGCACTGTGGCTAGCACTGTTATGGGAGCACTGTGGCTGGCACTGTTATGGGAGCACTGTGGCTGGCACTGTTATGGGAGCACTGTGGCTGGCACTGTTATGGGAGCACTGTGGCTGGCACTGTTATGGGAGCACTGTGGTTGGCACTGTTATGGGAGCACTGGATGGCACTGTTATGGGAGCACTGGTTGGCACTGTTATGGGAGCACTGGATGGCACTGTTATGGGAGCACTGGCTGGCACTGTTATGGGAGCACTGTGGCTGGCACTGTTATGGGAGCACTGTGGCTGGCACTGTTATGGGAGCACTGTGGCTGGCACTGTTATGGGAGCACTGTGGATGGCACTGTTTTGGGAGCACTGTGGCTGGCACTGTTATGGGAGCACTATGGCTGGCACTGTTATGGGAGCACTGTGGCTGGCACTGTTATGGGAGCACTGTGGCTGGCACTGTTATGGGAGCACTGGATGGCACTGTTATGGGAGCACTGGCTGGCACTGTTATGGGAGCACTGTGGCTGGCACTGTTATGGGAGCACTGTGGCTGGCACTGTTATGGGAGCACTGTGGCTGGCACTGTTATGGGAGCACTGTGGCTGGCACTGTTATGGGAGCACTGTGGCTGGCACTGTTATGGGAGCACTGTGGTTGGCACTGTTAAGGGAGCACTGGATGGCACTGTTATGGGAGTACTGTGGTTGGCACTGTTATGGGAACACTGGCTGTCACTGTTATGGGAGCACTTTAGCTGGCACTGTTATGGGAGCACTGTATCTGGCACTGTTATGGGAGCACTGTGGCTAGCACTGTTATGGGAGCACTGTGGCTGGCACTGTTATGGGAGCACTGTATCTGGCACTGTTATGGGAGCACTGTGGCTAGCACTGTTATGGAAGCACTGTGGCTGGCACTGTTATGGGAGCACTGTGGCTGGCACTGTTATGGGTGCACTGTGGCTGGCACTGTTATGGGAGCACTGTGGCTGGCACTGTTATGGGAGCACTGTGGCTGGCACTGTTATGGGAGCACTGTGGCTGGCACAGTTATGGGAGCACTGTGGCTGGCACTGTTATGGGAGCACTGTGGCTGGCACTGTTATGGGAGCACTGTGGCTGGCACTGTTATGGGAGCACTGTGGCTGGCACTGTTATGGGAGCACTGTGGCTGGCACTGTTATGGGAGCACTGTGGCTGGCACTGCTATGGGAGCACTGTGGCTGGCACTGTTATGGGAGCACTGTGGCTGGCACTGTTATGGGAGCACTGTGGCTAGCACTGTTATGGGAGCACTGTGGCTGGCACTGTTATGGGAGCACTGTGGCTGGCACTGTTATGGGAGCACTGTGGCTGGCACTGTTATGGGAGCACTGTGGCTGGCACTGTTATGGGAGCACTGTGGTTGGCACTGTTATGGGAGCACTGGATGGCACTGTTATGGGAGCACTGGTTGGCACTGTTATGGGAGCACTGGATGGCACTGTTATGGGAGCACTGGCTGTCACTGTTATGGGAGCACTTTAGCTGGCACTGTTATGGGAGCACTGTATCTGGCACTGTTATGGGAGCACTGTGGCTGGCACTGTTATGGGAGCACTGTGGCTGGCACTGTTATGGGAGCACTGTGGCTGGCACTGTTATGGGAGCACTGTGGCTGGCACTGTTATGGGAGCACTGTGGCTGGCACTGTTATGCGAGCACTGTGGCTGGCACTGTTATGGGAGCACTGTGGCTGGCACTGTTATGGGAGCACTGTGGCTGGCACTGTTATGGGAGCACTGTGGCTGGCACTGTTATGGGAGCACTGTGGCTGGCACTGTTATGGGAGCACTGTGGCTGGCACTGTTATGGGAGCACTGTGGCTTGCACTGCTATGGGAGCACTGTGGCTGGCACTGCTATGGGAGCACTGTGGCTGGCACTGTTATGGGAGCACTGTGGCTGGCACTGTTATGGGAGCACTGTGGCTGGCACTGTTATGGGAGCACTGTGGCTGGCACTGTTATGGGAGCACTGTGGCTGGCACTGTTATGGGAGCACTGTGGCTGGCACTGTTATGGGAGCACTGTGGCTTGCACTGCTATGGGAGCACTGTGGCTGGCACTGTTATGGGAGCACTGTGGCTGGCACTGTTATGGGAGCACTGTGGTTGGCACTGTTATGGGAGCACTGGATGGCACTGTTATGGGAGCACTGGTTGGCACTGTTATGGGAGCACTGGATGGCACTGTTATGGGAGCACTGGCTGGCACTGTTATGGGAGCACTGTGTCTGGCACTGTTATGGGAGCACTGTGGCTGGCACTGTTATGGGAGCACTGTGGCTGGCACTGTTATGGGAGCACTGTGGCTGGCACTGTTATGGGAGCACTGTGGCTGGCACTGTTATGGGAGCACTGTGGCTGGCACTGTTATGGGAGCACTGTGGCTGGCACTGTTATGGGAGCACTGTGGCTGGCACTGTTATGGGAGCACTGTGGTTGGCACTGTTATGGGAGCACTGGATGGCACTGTTATGGGAGCACTGGTTGGCACTGTTATGGGAGCACTGGATGGCACTGTTATGGGAGCACTGGCTGGCACTGTTATGGGAGCACTGTGGCTGGCACTGTTATGGGAGCACTGTGGCTGGCACTGTTATGGGAGCACTGTGGCTGGCACTGTTATGGGAGCACTGTGGCTGGCACTGTTTTGGGAGCACTGTGGCTGGCACTGTTATGGGAGCACTATGGCTGGCACTGTTATGGGAGCACTGTGGCTGGCACTGTTATGGGAGCACTGTGGCTGGCACTGTTATGGGAGCACTGGATGGCACTGTTATGGGAGCACTGGCTGGCACTGTTATGGGAGCACTGTGGCTGGCACTGTTATGGGAGCACTGTGGCTGGCACTGTTATGGGAGCACTGTGGCTGGCACTGTTATGGGAGCACTGTGGCTGGCACTGTTTTGGGAGCACTGTGGCTGGCACTGTTATGGGAGCACTATGGCTGGCACTGTTATGGGAGCACTGTGGCTGGCACTGTTATGGGAGAACTGTGGCTGGCACTGTTATGGGAGCACTGTGGCTGGCACTGTTATGGGAGCACTGTGGCTGGCACTGTTATGGGAGCACTGTGGCTGGCACTGTTATGGGAGCACTGTGGCTGGCACTGTTATGGGAGCACTGTGGCTGGCACTGTTATGGGAGCACTGTGGCTGGCACTGTTATGGGAGCACTGTGGCTGGCACTGTTATGGGAGCACTGTGGCTGGCACTGTTATGGGAGCACTGTGGCTGGCTCTGTTATGGGAGCACTGTGGCTGGCACTGTTATGGGAGCACTGTGGCTGGCACTGTTATGGGAGCACTGTATCTGGCACTGTTATGGGAGCACTGTGGCTAGCACTGTTATGGGAGCACTGTGGCTGGCACTGTTATGGGAGCACTGTGGCTGGAACTGTTATGGGAGCACTGTGGCTGGCACTGTTATGGGAGCACTGTGGCTGGCACTGTTATGGGAGCACTGTGGCTGGCACTGTTATGGGAGCACTGTGGCTGGCACTGTTATGGGAGCACTGTGGCTGGCACTGTTATGGGAGCACTGTGGTTGGCACTGTTAAGGGAGCACTGGATGGCACTGTTATGGGAGTACTGTGGTTGGCACTGTTATGGGAACACTGGCTGTCACTGTTATGGGAGCACTTTAGCTGGCACTGTTATGGGAGCACTGGCTGTCACTGTTATGGGAGCACTTTAGCTGGCACTGTTATGGGAGCACTGTATCTGGCACTGTTATGGGAGCACTGTGGCTAGCACTGTTATGGGAGCACTGTGGCTGGCACTGTTATGGGAGCACTGTGGCTGGCACTGTTATGGGAGCACTGTATCTGGCACTGTTATGGGAGCACTGTGGCTAGCACTGTTATGGAAGCACTGTGGCTGGCACTGTTATGGGAGCACTGTGGCTGGCACTGTTATGGGTGCACTGTGGCTGGCACTGTTATGGGAGCACTGTGGCTGGCACTGTTATGGGAACACTGTGGCTGGCACTGTTATGGGAGCACTGTGGCTGGCACTGTTATGGGAGCACTGTGGCTGGCACTGTTATGGGAGCACTGTGGCTGGCACTGTTATGCGAGCACTGTGGCTGGCACTGTTATGGGAGCACTGTGGCTGGCACTGTTATGGGAGCACTGTGGCTGGCACTGTTATGGGAGCACTGTGGCTGGCACTGCTATGGGAGCACTGTGGCTGGCACTGTTATGGGAGCACTGTGGCTGGCACTGTTATGGGAGCACTGTGGCTGGCGCTGTTATGGGAACACTGTGGTTGGCACTGTTATGGGAGCACTGGATGGCACTGTTATGGGAGCACTGGTTGGCACTGTTATGGGAGCACTGGATGGCACTGTTATGGGAGCACTGGCTGGCACTGTTATGGGAGCACTGTGGCTGGCACTGTTATGGGAGCACTGTGGCTGGCACTGTTATGGGAGCACTGTGGTTGGCACTGTTATGGGAGCACTGGATGGCACTGTTATGGGAGCACTGGTTGGCACTGTTATGGGAGCACTGGATGACACTGTTATGGGAGCACTGGCTGGCACTGTTATGGGAGCACTGTGGCTGGCACTGTTATGGGAGCACTGTGGCTGGCACTGTTATGGGAGCACTGTGGCTGGCACTGTTATGGGAGCACTGTGGCTGGCACTGTTTTGGGAGCACTGTGGCTGGCACTGTTATGGGAGCACTATGGCTGGCACTGTTATGGGAGCACTGTGGCTGGCACTGTTATGGGAGCACTGTGGCTGGCACTGTTATGGGAGCACTGTGGCTGGCACTGTTATGGGAGCACTGTGGCTGGCACTGTTATGGGAGCACTGTGGCTGGCACTGTTATGGGAGCACTGTGGCTGGCACTGTTATGGGAGCACTGTGGCTGGCACTGTTATGGGAGCACTGTGGCTGGCACTGTTATGGGAGCACTGTGGCTGGCACTGTTATGGGAGCACTGTGGCTAGCACTGTTATGGGAGCACTGTGGCTGGCACTGTTATGGGAGCACTGTGGCTGGCACTGTTATGGGAGCACTGTGGCTGGCACTGTTATGGGAGCACTGTGGCTGGCACTGTTATGGGAACACTGTGGTTGGCACTGTTATGGGAGCACTGGGTGGCACTGTTATGGGAGCACTGGATGGCACTGTTATGGGAGCACTGGATGGCACTGTTATGGGAGCACTGGCTGGCACTGTTATGGGAGCACTGTGGCTGGCACTGTTATGGGAGCACTGTGGCTGGCACTGTTATGGGAGCACTGTGGCTGGCACTGTTATGGGAGCACTGTGGCTGGCACTGTTATGGGAGCACTGTGGCTGGCACTGTTATGGGAGCACTATGGCTGGCACCGTTATGGGAGCACTGTGGCTGGCACCGTTATGGGAGCACTGTGGCTGGCACCGTTATGGGAGCACTGTGGCTGGCACCGTTATGGGAGCACTGTGGCTGGCACTGTTATGGGAGCACTGTGGCTGGCACTGTTATGGGAGCACTGTGGCTGGCACTGTTATGGGAGCACTGTGGCTGGCACTGTTATGGGAGCACTGTGGTTGGCACTGTTATGGGAGCACTGGATGGCACTGTTATGGGAGCACTGGTTGGCACTGTTATGGGAGCACTGGATGGCACTGTTATGGGAGTACTGGCTGGCACTGTTATGGGAGCACTGTGGCTGGCACTGTTTTGGGAGCACTGTGGCTGGCACTGTTTTGGGAGCACTGTGGCTGGCACTGTTATGGGAGCACTGTGGCTGGCACTGTTATGGGAGCACTGTGGCTGGCACTGTTAAGGGAGCACTGTAGCTGGCACTGTTATGGGAGCACTGTAGCTGGCACTGTTATGGGAGCACTGTAGCTGGCACTGTTATGGGAGCACTGGTTGGCACTGTTATGGGAGCACTGTAGTTGGCACTGTTAAGGGAGCACTGGATGGCACTGTTATGGGAGTACTGTGATTGGCACTGTTAAGGGAGCACTGGATGGCACTGTTATGGGAGTACTGTGGTTGGCACTGTTAAGGGAACACTGGCTGTCACTGTTATGGGAGCACTTTAGCTGGCACTGTTATGGGAGCACTGTATCTGGCACTGTTATGGGAGCACTGTGGCTAGCACTGTTATGGGAGCACTGTGGCTGGCACTGTTATGGGAGCACTGTGGCTGGCACTGTTATGGGAGCACTGTGGCTGGCACTGTATGGGAGCACTGTGGCTGGCACTGTTATGGGAG
The DNA here is from genome assembly GCF_050947455.1 of Rhinoderma darwinii. Classification (NCBI taxonomy): domain Eukaryota; kingdom Metazoa; phylum Chordata; class Amphibia; order Anura; family Rhinodermatidae; genus Rhinoderma; species Rhinoderma darwinii. The sequence goes on along the minus strand of NW_027464044.1, from coordinate 143,341 downwards.
CACTGTGGCTGGCACTGTTATGGGAGCACTGTATCTGGCACTGTTATGGGAGCACTGTGGCTAGCACTGTTATGGGAGCACTGTGGCTGGCACTGTTATGGGAGCACTGTGGCTGGAACTGTTATGGGAGCACTGTGGCTGGCACTGTTATGGGAGCACTGTGGCTGGCACTGTTATGGGAGCACTGTGGCTGGCACTGTTATGGGAGCACTGTGGCTGGCACTGTTATGGGAGCACTGTGGCTGGCACTGTTAAGGGAGCACTGGATGGCACTGTTATGGGAGTACTGTGGTTGGCAGTGTTATGGGAACACTGGCTGTCACTGTTATGGGAGCACTTTAGCTGGCACTGTTATGGGAGCACTGGCTGTCACTGTTATGGGAGCACTTTAGCTGGCACTGTTATGGGAGCACTGTATCTGGCACTGTTATGGGAGCACTGTGGCTAGCACTGTTATGGGAGCACTGTGGCTGGCACTGTTATGGGAGCACTGTGGCTGGCACTGTTATGGGAGCACTGTATCTGGCACTGTTATGGGAGCACTGTGGCTAGCACTGTTATGGAAGCACTGTGGCTGGCACTGTTATGGGAGCACTGTGGCTGGCACTGTTATGGGTGCACTGTGGCTGGCACTGTTATGGGAGCACTGTGGCTGGCACTGTTATGGGAGCACTGTGGCTGGCACTGTTATGGGAGCACTGTGGCTGGCACTGTTATGGGAGCACTGTGGCTGGCACTGTTATGGGAGCACTGTGGCTGGCACTGTTATGGGAGCACTGTGGCTGGCACTGTTATGGGAGCACTGTGGCTGGCACTGTTATGGGAGCACTGTGGCTGGCACTGCTATGGGAGCACTGTGGCTGGCACTGTTATGGGAGCACTGTGGCTGGCACTGTTATGGGAGCACTGTGGCTGGCGCTGTTATGGGAACACTGTGGTTGGCACTGTTATGGGAGCACTGGATGGCACTGTTATGGGAGCACTGGTTGGCACTGTTATGGGAGCACTGGATGGCACTGTTATGGGAGCACTGGCTGGCACTGTTATGGGAGCACTGTGGCTGGCACTGTTATGGGAGCACTGTGGCTGGCACTGTTATGGGAGCACTGTGGTTGGCACTGTTATGGGAGCACTGGATGGCACTGTTATGGGAGCACTGGTTGGCACTGTTATGGGAGCACTGGATGGCACTGTTATGGGAGCACTGGCTGGCACTGTTATGGGAGCACTGTGGCTGGCACTGTTATGGGAGCACTGTGGCTGGTACTGTTATGGGAGCACTGTGGCTGGCACTGTTTTGGGAGCACTGTGGCTGGCACTGTTATGGGAGCACTATGGCTGGCACTGTTATGGGAGCACTGTGGCTGGCACTGTTATGGGAGCACTGTGGCTGGCACTGTTATGGGAGCACTGTGGCTGGCACTGTTAAGGGAGAACTGTGGCTGGCACTGTTATGGGAGCACTGTGGCTGGCACTGTTATGGGAGCACTGTGGCTGGCACTGTTATGGGAGCACTGTGGCTGGCACTGTTATGGGAGCACTGTGGCTGGCACTGTTATGGGAGCACTGTGGCTGGCACTGTTATGGGAGCACTGTGGCTAGCACTGTTATGGGAGCACTGTGGCTGGCACTGTTATGGGAGCACTGTGGCTGGCACTGTTATGGGAGCACTGTGGCTGGCACTGTTATGGGAGCACTGTGGCTGGCACTGTTATGGGAACACTGTGGTTGGCACTGTTATGGGAGCACTGGATGGCACTGTTATGGGAGCACTGGATGGCACTGTTATGGGAGCACTGGTTGGCACTGTTATGGGAGCACTGGATGGCACTGTTATGGGAGCACTGGCTGGCACTGTTATGGGAGCACTGTGGCTGGCACTGTTATGGGAGCACTGTGGCTGGCACTGTTATGGGAGCACTGTGGCTGACACTGTTATGGGAGCACTGTGGCTGGCACTGTTATGGGAGCACTGTGGCTGGCACTGTTATGGGAGCACTATGGCTGGCACTGTTATGGGAGCACTGTGGCTGGCACTGTTATGGGAGCACTGTGGCTGGCACTGTTATGGGAGCACTATGGCTGGCACTGTTATGGGAGCACTGTGGCTGGCACTGTTATGGGAGCACTGTGGCTGGCACTGTTATGGGAGCACTGTGGCTGGCACTGTTATGGGAGCACTGTGGCTGGCACTGTTATGGGAGCACTGTGGCTGGCACTGTTATGGGAGCACTGTGGCTGGCACTGTTATGGGAGCACTATGGCTGGCACTGTTATGGGAGCACTTTGGCTGGCACTGTTATGGGAGCACTGTGGCTGGCACCGTTATGGGAGCACTGTGGCTGGCACCGTTATGGGAGCACTGTGGCTGGCACCGTTATGGGAGCACTGTGGCTGGCACTGTTATGGGAGCACTGTGGCTGGCACTGTTATGGGAGCACTGTGGCTGGCACTGTTATGGGAGCACTGTGGTTGGCACTGTTATGGGAGCACTGGATGGCACTGTTATGGGAGCACTGGTTGGCACTGTTATGGGAGCACTGGATGGCACTGTTATGGGAGCACTGGCTGGCACTGTTATGGGAGCACTGTGGCTGGCACTGTTATGGGAGCACTGTGGCTGGCACTGTTATGGGAGCACTGTGGCTGGCACTGTTATGGGAGCACTGTGGCTGGCACTGTTATGGGAGCACTGTGGCTGGCACCGTTATGGGAGCACTATGGCTGGCACCGTTATGGGAGCACTGTGGCTGGCACCGTTATGGGAGCACTGTGGCTGGCACCGTTATGGGAGCACTGTGGCTGGCACCGTTATGGGAGCACTGTGGCTGGCACCGTTATGGGAGCACTGTGGCTGGCACTATTATGGGAGCACTGTGGCTGGCACTGTTATGGGAGCACTGTGGCTGGCACTGTTATGGGAGCACTGTGGTTGGCACTGTTATGGGAGCACTGGATGGCACTGTTATGGGAGCACTGGATGGCACTGTTATGGGAGCACTATGGCTGGCACAGTTATGGGAGCACTGTGGCTGGCACTGTTATGGGAGCACTGTGGCTGGCACTGTTATGGGAGCACTGTGGCTGGCACTGTTATGGGAGCACTGTGGCTGGCACTGTTATGGGAGCACTGTGGCTGGCACTGTTATGGGAGCACTGTGGCTGGCACTGTTATGGGAGCACTGTGGCTGGCACTGTTATGGGAGCACTGTGGCTGGCACTGTTATGGGAGCACTGTGGCTGGCACTGTTATGGGAGCACTGTGGCTGGCACTGTTATGGGAGCACTGTGGCTGGCACTGTTATGGGAGCACTGTGGCTGGCACTGTTATGGGAGCACTGTGGCTGGCACTGTTATGGGAGCACTGTGGTTGGCACTGTTATGGGAGCACTGGATGGCACTGTTATGGGAGCACTGGTTGGCACTGTTATGGGAGCACTGGATGGCACTGTTATGGGAGCACTGGCTGACACTGTTATGGGAGCACTGTGGCTGGCACTGTTATGGGAGCACTGTGGCTGGCACTGTTATGGGAGCACTGTGGCTGGCACTGTTATGGGAGCACTGTGGCTGGCACTGTTATGGGAGCACTGTGGCTGGCACTGTTATGGGAGCACTGTGGCTGGCACGGTTATGGGAGCACTGTGGCTGGCACTGTTATGGGAGCACTGTGGCTGGCACTGTTATGGGAGCACTATGGCTGGCACTGTTATGGGAGCACTGTGGCTGGCACCGTTATGGGAGCACTGTGGCTGGCACCGTTATGGGAGCACTGTGGCTGGCACCGTTATGGGAGCACTGTGGCTGGCACCGTTATGGGAGAACTGTGGCTGGCACAGTTTTGGGAGCACTGTGGCTGGCACCGTTATGGGAGCACTGTGGCTGGCACCGTTATGGGAGCACTGTGGCTGGCACCGTTATGGGAGCACTGTGGCTGGCACCGTTATGGGAGCACTGTGGCTGGCACCGTTATGGGAGCACTGTGGCTGGCACTGTTATGGGAGCACTGTGGCTGGCACTGTTATGGGAGCACTGTGGCTGGCACTGTTATGGGAGCACTGTGGCTGCCACTGTTATGGGAGCACTGTATCTGGCACTGTTATGGGAGCACTGTGGCTAGCACTGTTATGGGAGCACTGGATGTCACTGTTATGGGAGCACTGGTTGGCACTGTTATGGGAGCACTGGATGGCACTGTTATGGGAGCACTGGCTGGCACTGTTATGGGAGCACTGTGGCTGGCACCGTTATGGGAGCACTGTGGCTGGCACTGTTATGGGAGCACTGTGGTTGGCACTGTTATGGGAGCACTGGATGGCACTGTTATGGGAGCACTGGTTGGCACTGTTAAGGGAGCACTGGTTGGCACTGTTATGGGTGCACTGGTTGGCACTGTTATGGGAGCACTGGATGGCACTGTTATGGGAGTACTGGCTGGCACTGTTATGGGAGCACTGTGGCTGGCACTGTTATGGGAGCACTGTGGCTGGCACTGTTATGGGAGCACTGTGGCTGGCACTGTTATGGGAGCACTGTGGCTGGCACTGTTATGGGAGCACTGTGGCTGGCACTGTTATGGGAGCAATGTGGCTGGCACTGTTATGGGAGCACTGTAGCTGGCACTGTTATGGGAGCACTGTAGCTGGCACTGTTATGGGAGCACTGTAGCTGGCACTGTTATGGGAGTACTGGTTGGCACTGTTATGGGAGCACTTCGGTTGGCACTGTTAAGGGAGCACTGGTTGGCACGGTTATGGGAGCACTGGATGGCACTGTTATGGGAGTACTGGCTGGCACTGTTATGGGAGCACTGTGGCTGGCACTGTTTTGGGAGCACTGTGGCTGGCACTGTTATGGGAGCACTGTGGCTGGCACTGTTATGGGAGCACTGTGGCTGGCACTGTTAAGGGAGCACTGTAGCTGGCACTGTTATGGGAGCACTGTAGCTGGCACTGTTATGGGAGCACTGGTTGGCACTGTTAAGGGAGCACTGGTTGGCACTGTTATGGGTGCACTGGTTGGCACTGTTATGGGAACACTGTGGCTGGCACTGTTATGGGAGTACTGTGGCTGGCACTGTTATGGGAGCAATGTGGCTGGCACTGTTATGGGAGCACTGTGGCTGGCACTGTTATGGTAGCACTGTGGCTAGCACTGTTATGGGAGCACTGTGGCTGGCACTGTTATGGGAGCACTGTGGCTGGCACTGTTATGGGAACACTGTGGCTGGCACTGTTATGGGAGCACTGTGGCTGGCACTGTTATGGGAGCACTGTGGTTGGCACTGTTATTGGAGCACTGGATGGCACTGTTATGGGAGCACTGGTTGGCACTGTTATGGGAGCACTGGATGGCACTGTTATGGGAGCACTGGCTGGCACTGTTATGGGAGCACTGTGGCTGGCACTGTTATGGGAGCACTGTGGCTGGCACTGTTATGGGAGCACTGTGGCTGGCACTGTTATGGGAGCACTGTGGCTGGCACTGTTTTGGGAGCACTGTGGCTGGCACTGTTATGGGAGCACTATGGCTGGCACTGTTATGGGAGCACTGTGGCTGGCACTGTTATGGGAGCACTGTGGCTGGCACTGTTATGGGAGCACTGTGGCTGGCACTGTTATGGGAGCACTGTGGCTGGCACTGTTATGGGAGCACTGTGGCTGGCACTGTTATGGGAGCACTGTGGCTGGCACTGTTATGGGAGCACTGGATGGCACTGTTATGGGAGCACTGGTTGGCACTGTTATGGGAGCACTGGATGGCACTGTTATGGGAGCACTGGCTGGCACTGTTATGGGAGCACTGTGGCTGGCACTGTTTTGGGAGCACTGTGGCTGGCACTGTTATGGGAGCACTATGGCTGGCACTGTTATGGGAGCACTGTGGCTGGCACTGTTATGGGAGCACTGTGGCTGGCACTGTTATGGGAGCACTATGGCTGGCACTGTTATGGGAGCACTGTGGCTGGCACAGTTATGGGAGCACTGTGGCTGGCACTGTTATGGGAGCACTGTGGCTGGCACTGTTATGGGAGCACTATGGCTGGCACTGTTATGGGAGCACTGTGGCTGGCACCGTTATGGGAGCACTGTGGCTGGCACCGTTATGGGAGCACTGTGGCTGGCACCGTTATGGGAGCACTGTGGCTGGCACTGTTATGGGAGCACTGTGGCTGGCACTGTTATGGGAGCACTGTGGCTGGCACTGTTATGGGAGCACTGTGGTTGGCACTGTTATGGGAGCACTGGATGGCACTGTTATGGGAGCACTGGTTGGCACTGTTATGGGAGCACTGGATGGCACTGTTATGGGAGCACTGGCTGGCACTGTTATGGGAGCACTGTGGCTGGCACTGTTATGGGAGCACTGTGGCTGGCACTGTTATGGGAGCACTGTGGCTGGCACTGTTATGGGAGCACTGTGGCTGGCACTGTTTTGGGAGCACTGTGGCTGGCACTGTTATGGGAGCACTGTGGCTGGCACTGTTATGGGAGCACTGTGGCTGGCACTGTTACGGGAGCACTGTAGCTGGCACTGTTATGGGAGCACTGTAGCTGGCACTGTTATGGGAGCACTGGTTGGCACTGTTAAGGGAGCACTGGTTGGCACTGTTATGGGTGCACTGGTTGGCACTGTTATGGGAGCACTGGATGGCACTGTTATGGGAGTACTGGCTGGCACTGTTATGGGAGCACTGTGGCTGGCACTGTTATGGGAGCACTGTGGCTGGCACTGTTATGGGAGCACTGTGGCTGGCACTGTTATGGGAGCACTGTGGCTGGCACTGCTATGGGAGCACTGTGGCTGGCACTGTTATGGGAGCAATGTGGCTGGCACTGTTATGGGAGCACTGTAGCTGGCACTGTTATGGGAGCACTGTAGCTGGCACTGTTATGGGAGCACTGTAGCTGGCACTGTTATGGGAGTACTGGTTGGCACTGTTATGGGAGCACTGTGGTTGGCACTGTTAAGGGAGCACTGGTTGGCACTGTTATGGGAGCACTGTAGCTGGCACTGTTATGGGAGTACTGGCTGGCACTGTTATGGGAGCACTGTGGTTGGCACTGTTATGGGAACACTGGCTGTCACTGTTATGGGAGCACTTTAGCTGGCACTGTTATGGGAGCACTGTATCTGGCACTGTTATGGGAGCACTGTGGCTAGCACTGTTATGGGAGCACTGTGGCTGGCACTGTTATGGGAGCACTGTATCTGGCACTGTTATGGGAGCACTGTGGCTAGCACTGTTATGGAAGCACTGTGGCTGGCACTGTTATGGGAGCACTGTGGCTGGCACTGTTATGGGTGCACTGTGGCTGGCACTGTTATGGGAGCACTGTGGCTGGCACTGTTATGGGAGCACTGTGGCTGGCACTGTTATGGGAGCACTGTGGCTGGCACTGTTATGGGAGCACTGTGGCTGGCACTGTTATGGGAGCACTGTGGCTGGCACTGTTATGGGAGCACTGTGGCTGGCACTGTTATGGGAGCACTGTGGCTAGCACTGTTATGGGAGCACTGTGGCTGGCACTGTTATGGGAGCACTGTGGCTGGCACTGTTATGGGAGCACTGTGGCTGGCACTGTTATGGGAGCACTGTGGCTAGCACTGTTATGGGAGCACTGTGGCTGGCACTGTTATGGGAGCACTGTGGCTGGCACTGTTATGGGAGCACTGTGGCTGGCACTGTTATGGGAGCACTGTGGCTGGCACTGTTATGGGAGCACTGTGGTTGGCACTGTTATGGGAGCACTGGATGGCACTGTTATGGGAGCACTGGTTGGCACTGTTATGGGAGCACTGGATGGCACTGTTATGGGAGCACTGGCTGGCACTGTTATGGGAGCACTGTGGCTGGCACTGTTATGGGAGCACTGTGGCTGGCACTGTTATGGGAGCACTGTGGCTGGCACTGTTATGGGAGCATTGTGGCTGGCACTGTTTTGGGAGCACTGTGGCTGGCACTGTTATGGGAGCACTATGGCTGGCACTGTTATGGGAGCACTGTGTCTGGCACTGTTATGGGAGCACTGTGGCTGGCACTGTTATGGGAGCACTGTGGCTGGCACTGTTATGGGAGCACTGTGGCTGGCACTGTTATGGGAGCACTGTGGCTGGCACTGTTATGGGAGCACTGTGGCTGGCACTGTTATGGGAGCACTGTGGCTGGCACTGTTATGGGAGCACTGTGGCTAGCACTGTTATGGGAGCACTGTGGCTGGCACTGTTATGGGAGCACTGTGGCTGGCACTGTTATGGGAGCACTGTGGCTGGCACTGTTATGGGAGCACTGTGGTTGGCACTGGTATTGGAGCACTGGATGGCACTGTTATGGGAGCACTGGTTGGCACTGTTATGGGAGCACTGGATGGCACTGTTATGGGAGCACTGGCTGGCACTGTTATGGGAGCACTGTGGCTGGCACTGTTATGGGAGCACTGTGGCTGGAACTGTTATGGGAGCACTGTGGCTGGCACTGTTATGGGAGCACTGTGGCTGGCACTGTTTTGGGAGCACTGTGGCTGGCACTGTTATGGGAGCACTATGGCTGGCACTGTTATGGGAGCACTGTGGCTGGCACTGTTATGGGAGCACTGTGGCTGGCACTGTTATGGGAGCACTGTGGCTGGCACTGTTATGGGAGCACTGTGGCTGGCACTGTTATGGGAGCACTGTGGCTGGCACTGTTATGGGAGCACTGTGGCTGGCACTGTTATGGGAGCACTGTGGCTGGCACTGTTATGGGAGCACTGTGGCTGGCACTGTTATGGGAGCACTATGGCTGGCACTGTTATGGGAGCACTGTGGCTGGCACCGTTATGGGAGCACTGTGGCTGGCACCGTTATGGGAGCACTGTGGCTGGCACCGTTATGGGAGCACTGTGGCTGGCACTGTTATGGGAGCACTGTGGCTGGCACTGTTATGGGAGCACTGTGGCTGGCACTGTTATGGGAGCACTGTGGCTGGCACTGTTATGGGAGCACTGTGGTTGGCACTGTTATGGGAGCACTGGATGGCACTGTTATGGGAGCACTGGTTGGCACTGTTATGGGAGCACTGGGTGGCACTGTTATGGGAGCACTGGCTGGCACTGTTATGGGAGCACTGTGGCTGGCACTGTTTTGGGAGCACTGTGGCTGGCACTGTTATGGGAGCACTATGGCTGGCACTGTTATGGGAGCACTGTGGCTGGCACTGTTATGGGAGCACTGTGGCTGGCACTGTTATGGGAGCACTATGGCTGGCACTGTTATGGGAGCACTGTGGCTGGCACAGTTATGGGAGCACTGTGGCTGGCACTGTTATGGGAGCACTGTGGCTGGCACTGTTATGGGAGCACTATGGCTGGCACTATTATGGGAGCACTGTGGCTGGCACTGTTATGGGAGCACTGTGGCTGGCACCGTTATGGGAGCACTGTGGCTGGCACTGTTTTGGGAGCACTGTGGCTGGCACTGTTATGGGAGCACTGTGGCTGGCACTGTTATGGGAGCACTGTGGCTGGCACTGTTAAGGGAGCACTGGTTGGCACTGTTAAGGGAGCACTGGTTGGCACTGTTATGGGTGCACTGGTTGGCAGTGTTATGGGAGCACTGGATGGCACTGTTATGGGAGTACTGGCTGGCACTGTTATGGGAACACTGTGGCTGGCACTGTTATGGGAGTACTGTGGCTGGCACTGTTATGGGAGCAATGTGGCTGGCACTGTTATGGGAGCACTGTGGCTGGCACTGTTATGGGAGCACTGTGGCTAGCACTGTTATGGGAGCACTGTGGCTGGCACTGTTATGGGAGCACTGTGGCTGGCACTGTTATGGGAACACTGTGGCTGGCACTGTTATGGGAGCACTGTGGCTGGCACTGTTATGGGAGCACTGTGGTTGGCACTGTTATTGGAGCACTGGATGGCACTGTTATGGGAGCACTGGTTGGCACTGTTATGGGAGCACTGGATGGCACTGTTATGGGAGCACTGGCTGGCACTGTTATGGGAGCACTGTGGCTGGCACTGTTATGGGAGCACTGTGGCTGGCACTGTTATGGGAGCACTGTGGCTGGCACTGTTATGGGAGCACTGTGGCTGGCACTGTTTTGGGAGCACTGTGGCTGGCACTGTTATGGGAGCACTGTGGCTGACACTGTTATGGGAGCACTGTGGCTGGCACTGTTATGGGAGCACTGTGGCTGGCACTGTTATGGGAGCACTGTGGCTGGCACTGTTATGGGAGCACTGTGGCTGGCACTGTTAAGGGAGCACTGGTTGGCACTGTTAAGGGAGCACTGGCTGGCACTGTTATGGTAGCACTGTGGCTGGCACTGTTATGGGAGCACTGTGGCTGGCACTGTTATGGGAGCACTGTGGCTGGCACTGTTATGGGAGCACTGTGGCTGGCACTGTTATGGGAGCACTGTGGCTGGCACTGTTATGGGAGCACTGTGGCTGGCACTGTTATGGGAGCACTATGGCTGGCACTGTTATGGGAGCACTGTGGCTGGCACTGTTATGGGAGCACTGTGGCTGGCACCGTTATGGGAGCACTGTGGCTGGCACCGTTATGGGAGCACTGTGGCTGGCACTGTTATGGGAGCACTGTGGCTGGCACTGTTATGGGAGCACTGTGGCTGGCACTGTTATGGGAGCACTGTGGCTGGCACTGTTATGGGAGAACTGTGGTTGGCACTGTTATGGGAGCACTGGATGGCACTGTTATGGGAGCACTGGTTGGCACTGTTATGGGAGCACTGGATGGCACTGTTATGGGAGCACTGGCTGGCACTGTTATGGGAGCACTGTGGCTGGCACTGTTTTGGGAGCACTGTGTCTGGCACTGTTATGGGAGCACTATGGCTGGCACTGTTATGGGAGCACTGTGGCTGGCACTGTTATGGGAGCACTGTGGCTGGCACTGATATGGGAGCACTATGGCTGGCACTGTTATGGGAGCACTGTGGCTGGCACAGTTATGGGAACACTGTGGCTGGCACTGTTATGGGAGTACTGTGGCTGGCACTGTTATGGGAGCAATGTGGCTGGCACTGTTATGGGAGCACTGTGGCTGGCACTGTTATGGGAGCACTGTGGCTAGCACTGTTATGGGAGCACTGTGGCTGGCACTGTTATGGGAGCACTGTGGCTGGCACTGTTATGGGAACACTGTGGCTGGCACTGTTATGGGAGCACTGTGGCTGGCACTGTTATGGGAGCACTGTGGTTGGCACTGTTATTGGAGCACTGGATGGCACTGTTATGGGAGCACTGGTTGGCACTGTTATGGGAGCACTGGATGGCACTGTTATGGGAGCACTGGCTGGCACTGTTATGGGAGCACTGTGGCTGGCACTGTTATGGGAGCACTGTGGCTGGCACTGTTATGGGAGCACTGTGGCTGGCACTGTTATGGGAGCACTGTGGCTGGCACTGTTTTGGGAGCACTGTGGCTGGCACTGTTATGGGAGCACTGTGGCTGGCACTGTTATGGGAGCACTGTGGCTGGCACTGTTATGGGAGCACTGTGGCTGGCACTGTTATGGGAGCACTGTGGCTGGCACTGTTATGGGAGCACTGTGGCTGGCACTGTTAAGGGAGCACTGGTTGGCACTGTTAAGGGAGCACTGGCTGGCACTGTTATGGGAGCACTGTGGCTGGCACTGTTATGGGAGCACTGTGGCTGGCACTGTTATGGGAGCACTGTGGCTGGCACTGTTATGGGAGCACTGTGGCTGGCACTGTTATGGGAGCACTGTGGCTGGCACTGTTATGGGAGCACTGTGGCTGGCACTGTTATGGGAGCACTATGGCTGGCACTGTTATGGGAGCACTGTGGCTGGCACTGTTATGGGAGCACTGTGGCTGGCACCGTTATGGGAGCACTGTGGCTGGCACCGTTATGGGAGCACTGTGGCTGGCACTGTTATGGGAGCACTGTGGCTGGCACTGTTATGGGAGCACTGTGGCTGGCACTGTTATGGGAGCACTGTGGCTGGCACTGTTATGGGAGAACTGTGGTTGGCACTGTTATGGGAGCACTGGATGGCACTGTTATGGGAGCACTGGTTGGCACTGTTATGGGAGCACTGGATGGCACTGTTATGGGAGCACTGGCTGGCACTGTTATGGGAGCACTGTGGCTGGCACTGTTTTGGGAGCACTGTGTCTGGCACTGTTATGGGAGCACTATGGCTGGCACTGTTATGGGAGCACTGTGGCTGGCACTGTTATGGGAGCACTGTGGCTGGCACTGATATGGGAGCACTATGGCTGGCACTGTTATGGGAGCACTGTGGCTGGCACAGTTATGGGAGCACTGTGGCTGGCACTGTTATGGGAGCACTGTGGTTGGCACTGTTATGGGAGCACTGGATGGCACTGTTATGGGAGCACTGGTTGGCACTGTTATGGGAGCACTGGATGGCACTGTTATGGGAGCACTGGCTGGCACTGTTATGGGAGCACTGTGGCTGGCACTGTTATGGGAGCACTGTGGCTGGCACTGTTATGGGAGCACTGTGGCTGGCACTGTTATGGGAGCACTGTGGCTGGCACTGTTTTGGGAGCACTGTGGCTGGCACTGTTATGGGAGCACTGTGGCTGGCACTGTTATGGGAGCACTGTGGCTGGCACTGTTAAGGGAGCACTGTAGCTGGCACTGTTATGGGAGCACTGTAGCTGGCACTGTTATGGGAGCACTGGTTGGCACTGTTAAGGGAGCACTGGTTGGCACTGTTATGGGTGCACTGGTTGGCACTGTTATGGGAGCACTGGATGGCACTGTTATGGGAGTACTGGCTGGCACTGTTATGGGAGCACTGTGGCTGGCACTGTTATGGGAGCACTGTGGTTGGCACTGTTATTGGAGCACTGGATGGCACTGTTATGGGAGCACTGGTTGGCACTGTTATGGGAGCACTGGATGGCACTGTTATGGGAGCACTGGCTGGCACTGTTATGGGAGCACTGTGGCTGGCACTGTTATGGGAGCACTGTGGCTGGCACTGTTATGGGAGCACTGTGGCTGGCACTGTTATGGGAGCACTGTGGCTGGCACTGTTTTGGGAGCACTGTGGCTGGCACTGTTATGGGAGCACTATGGCTGGCACTGTTATGGGAGCACTGTGGCTGGCACTGTTATGGGAGCACTGTGGCTGGCACTGTTATGGGAGCACTGTGGCTGGCACTGTTATGGGAGCACTGTGGCTGGCACTGTTATGGGAGCACTGTGGCTGGCACTGTTATGGGAGCACTGTGGCTGGCACTGTTATGGGAGCACTGTGGCTGGCACTGTTATGGGAGCACTGTGGCTGGCACTGTTATGGGAGCACTATGGCTGGCACTGTTATGGGAGCACTGTGGCTGGCACTGTTATGGGAGCACTGTGGCTGGCACCGTTATGGGAGCACTGTGGCTGGCACCGTTATGGGAGCACTGTGGCCGGCACTGTTATGGGAGCACTGTGGCTGGCACTGTTATGGGAGCACTGTGTCTGGCACTGTTATGGGAGCACTGTGGCTGGCACTGTTATGGGAGAACTGTGGTTGGCACTGTTATGGGAGCACTGGATGGCACTGTTATGGGAGCACTGGTTGGCACTGTTATGGGAGCACTGGATGGCACTGTTATGGGAGCACTGGCTGGCACTGTTATGGGAGCACTGTGGCTGGCACTGTTTTGGGAGCACTGTGTCTGGCACTGTTATGGGAGCACTATGGCTGGCACTGTTATGGGAGCACTGTGGCTGGCACTGTTATGGGAGCACTGTGGCTGGCACTGATATGGGAGCACTATGGCTGGCACTGTTATGGGAGCACTGTGGCTGGCACAGTTATGGGAGCACTGTGGCTGGCACTGTTATGGGAGCACTGTGGTTGGCACTGTTATGGGAGCACTGGATGGCACTGTTATGGGAGCACTGGTTGGCACTGTTATGGGAGCACTGGATGGCACTGTTATGGGAGCACTGGCTGGCACTGTTATGGGAGCACTGTGGCTGGCACTGTTATGGGAGCACTGTGGCTGGCACTGTTATGGGAGCACTGTGGCTGGCACTGTTATGGGAGCACTGTGGCTGGCACTGTTTTGGGAGCACTGTGGCTGGCACTGTTATGGGAGCACTGTGGCTGGCACTGTTATGGGAGCACTGTGGCTGGCACTGTTAAGGGAGCACTGTAGCTGGCACTGTTATGGGAGCACTGTAGCTGGCACTGTTATGGGAGCACTGGTTGGCACTGTTAAGGGAGCACTGGTTGGCACTGTTATGGGTGCACTGGTTGGCACTGTTATGGGAGCACTGGATGGCACTGTTATGGGAGTACTGGCTGGCACTGTTATGGGAGCACTGTGGCTGGCACTGTTATGGGAGCACTGTGGCTGGCACTGTTATGGGAGCACTGTGGCTGGCACTGTTATGGGAGCACTGTGGCTGGCACTGTTATGGGAGCACTGTGGCTGGCACTGTTATGGGAGCAATGTGGCTGGCACTGTTATGGGAGCACTGTAGCTGGCACTGTTATGGGAGCACTGTAGCTGGCACTGTTATGGGAGCACTGTAGCTGGCACTGTTATGGGAGTACTGGTTGGCACTGTTATTGGAGCACTGTGGTTGGCACTGTTAAGGGAGCACTGGTTGGCACTGTTATGGGAGCACTGGATGGCACTGTTATGGGAGTACTGGCTGGCACTGTTATGGGAGCACTGTGGCTGGCACTGTTTTGGGAGCACTGTGGCTGGCACTGTTATGGGAGCACTGTGGCTGGCACTGTTATGGGAGCACTGTGGCTGGCACTGTTAAGGGAGCACTGTAGCTGGCACTGTTATGGGAGCACTGTAGCTGGCACTGTTATGGGAGCACTGGTTGGCACTGTTATGGGAGCACTGTGGTTGGCACTGTTAAGGGAGCACTGGATGGCACTGTTATGGGAGTACTGTGGTTGGCACTGTTAAGGGAGCACTGGATGGCACTGTTATGGGAGTACTGTGGTTGGCACTGTTAAGGGAACACTGGCTGTCACTGTTATGGGAGCACTTTAGCTGGCACTGTTATGGGAGCACTGTATCTGGCACTGTTATGGGAGCACTGTGGCTAGCACTGTTATGGGAGCACTGTGGCTGGCACTGTTATGGGAGCACTGTGGCTGGCACTGTTATGGGAGCACTGTGGCTGGCACTGTTATGAGAGCACTGTGGCTGGCACTGTTATGGGAGCACTGTGGCTGGCACTGTTATGGGAGCACTGTATCTGGCACTGTTATGGGAGCACTGTGGCTAGCACTGTTATGGGAGCACTGTGGCTGGCACTGTTATGGGAGCACTGTGGCTGGAACTGTTATGGGAGCACTGTGGCTGGCACTGTTATGGGAGCACTGTGGCTGGCACTGTTATGGGAGCACTGTGGCTGGCACTGTTATGGGAGCACTGTGGCTGGCACTGTTATGGGAGCACTGTGGCTGGCACTGTTATGGGAGCACTGTGGTTGGCACTGTTAAGGGAGCACTGGATGGCACTGTTATGGGAGTACTGTGGTTGGCACTGTTAGGGTATGTGCACACACACTAATTACGTCCGTAATTGACGGACGTATTTCGGCCGCAAGTACCGGACCGAACACAGTGCAGGGAGCCGGGCTCCTAGCGTCATACTTATGTAAGATGCTAGGAGTCCCTGCCTCTCCGTGGAACTACTGTCTCGTACTGTAATCATGTTTTCAGTACGGGACAGTTGTCCTGCAGCGAGGCAGGGACTCCTAGCATCGGACATAAGTATGATGCTAGGAGCCCGGCTCCCTGCACTGTGTTCGGTCCGGTACTTGCGGCCGAAATAAGTCCGTCAATTACGGACGTAATTAGTGTGTGTGCACATACCCTTATGGGAACACTGGCTGTCACTGTTATGGGAGCACTTTAGCTGGCACTGTTATGGGAGCACTGTATCTGGCACTGTTATGGGAGCACTGTGGCTAGCACTGTTATGGGAGCACTGTGGCTGGCACTGTTATGGGAGCACTGTGGCTGGCACTGTTATGGGAGCACTGTGGCTGGCACTGTTATGGGAGCACTGTATCTGGCACTGTTATGGGAGCACTGTGGCTAGCACTGTTATGGAAGCACTGTGGCTGGCACTGTTATGGGAGCACTGTGGCTGGCACTGTTATGGGTGCACTGTGGCTGGCAATGTTATGGTAGCACTGTGGCTGGCACTGTTATGGGAGCACTGTGGCTGGCACTGTTATGGGAGCACTGTGGCTGGCACTGTTATGGGAGCACTGTGGCTGGCACTGTTATGGGAGCACTGTGGCTGGCACTGTTATGGGAGCACTGTGGCTGGCACTGTTATGGGAGCACTGTGGCTGGCACTGCTATGGGAGCACTGTGGCTGGCACTGTTATGGGAGCACTGTGGCTGGCACTGTTATGGGAGCACTGTGGCTGGAACTGTTATGGGAGCACTGTGGCTGGCACTGTTATGGGAGCACTGTGGCTGGCACTGTTATGGGAGCACTGGATGGCACTGTTATGGGAGTACTGTGGTTGACACTGTTAAGGGAACACTGGCTGTCACTGTCATGGGAGCACTTTAGCTGGCACTGTTATGGGAGCACTGTATCTGGCACTGTTATGGGAGCACTGTGGCTGGCACTGCTATGGGAGCACTGTGGTTGGCACTGTTATGGGAGCACTGGATGGCACTGTTATGGGAGCACTGGTTGGCACTGTTATGGGAGCACTGGATGGCACTGTTATGGGAGCACTGGCTGGCACTGTTATGGGAGCACTGTGTCTTGCACTGTTATGGGAGCACTGTGGCTGGCACTGTTATGGGAGCACTGTGGCTGGCACTGTTATGGGAGCACTGTGGCTAGCACTGTTATGGGAGCACTGTGGCTGGCACTGTTATGGGAGAACTGTGGCTGGCACTGTTATGGGAGCACTGTGGCTGGCACTGTTATGGGAGCACTGTGGCTGGCACTGTTATGGGAGCACTGTGGTTGGCACTGTTATGGGAGCACTGGATGGCACTGTTATGGGAGCACTGGTTGGCACTGTTATGGGAGCACTGGATGGCACTGTTATGGGAGCACTGGTTGGCACTGTTATGGGAGCACTGTGGCTGGCACTGTTATGGGAGCACTGTGGCTGGCACTGTTATGGGAGCACTGTGGCTGGCACTGTTATGGGAGCACTGTGGTTGGCACTGTTATGGGAGCACTGGATGGCACTGTTATGGGAGCACTGTGGCTGGCACTGTTATGGGAGCACTGTGGTTGGCACTGTTATGGGAGCACTGTGGCTGGCACTGTTATGGGAGCACTGTGGCTGGCACTGTTATGGGAGCACTGTGGCTGGCACTGTTATGGGAGCACTGTGGTTAGCACTGTTATGGGAGCACTGGATGGCACTGTTATGGGAGCACTGGTTGGCACTGTTATGGGAGCACTGGATGGCACTGTTATGGGAGCACTGGCTGGCACTGTTATGGGAGCACTGTGGCTGGCACTGTTATGGGAGCACTGTGGCTGGCACTGTTATGGGAGCACTGTGGCTGGCACTGTTATGGGAGCACTGTGGCTGGCACTGTTTTGGGAGCACTGACGCTGGCACTGTTATGGGAGCACTATGGCTGGCACTGTTATGGGAGCACTGTGGCTGGCACTGTTATGGGAGCACTGTGGCTGGCACTGTTATGGGAGCACTGTGGCTGGCACTGTTATGGGAGCACTGTGGCTGGCACTGTTATGGGAGCACTGTGGCTGGCACTGTTATGGGAGCACTGTGGCTGGCACTGTTATGGGAGCACTGTGGCTGGCACTGTTATGGGAGCACTGTGGCTGGCACTGTTATGGGAGCACTGTGGCTGGCACTGTTATGGGAGCACTGTGGCTAGCACTGTTATGGGAGCACTGTGGCTGGCACTGTTATGGGAGCACTGTGGCTGGCACTGTTATGGGAGCACTGTGGCTGGCACTGTTATGGGAGCACTGTGGCTGGCACTGATATGGGAGCACTGTGGTTGGCACTGTTATGGGAGCACTGGATGGCACTGTTATGGGAGCACTGGTTGGCACTGTTATGGGAGCACTGGATGGCACTGTTATGGGAGCACTGGCTGGCACTGTTATGGGAGCACTGTGGCTGGCACTGTTATGGGAGCACTGTGGCTGGCACTGTTATGGGAGCACTGTGGCTGGCACTGTTATGGGAGCACTGTGGCTGGCACTGTTTTGGGAGCACTGTGGCTGGCACTGTTATGGGAGCACTATGGCTGGCACTGTTATGGGAGCACTGTGGCTGGCACTGTTATGGGAGCACTGTGGCTGGCACTGTTATGGGAGCACTGTGGCTGGCACTGTTATGGGAGCACTGTGGCTGGCACTGTTATGGGAGCACTGTGGCTGGCACTGTTATGGGAGCACTGTGGCTGGCACTGTTATGGGAGCACTATGGCTGGCACTGTTATGGGAGCACTGTGGCTGGCACTGTTATGGGAGCACTGTGGCTGGCACCGTTATGGGAGCACTGTGGCTGGCACCGTTATGGGAGCACTGTGGCTGGCACTGTTATGGGAGCACTGGTTGGCACTGTTATGGGAGCACTGGATGGCACTGTTATGGGAGCACTGGATGGCACTGTTATGGGAGCACTGTGGCTGGCACTGTTATGGGAGCACTGTGGCTAGTACTGTTATGGGAGCACTGTGGCTGGCACTGTTATGGGAGCACTGTGGCTGGCACTGTTATGGGAGCACTGTGGCTGGCACTGTTATGGGAGCACTGTGGCTGGCACTGTTATGGGAGCACTGTGGTTGGCACTGTTATGGGAGCACTGGATGGCACTGTTATGGGAGCACTGGTTGGCACTGTTATGGGAGCACTGGATGGCACTGTTATGGGAACACTGGCTGGCACTGTTATGGGAGCACTGTGGCTGGCACTGTTATGGGAGCACTGTGGCTGGCACTGTTATGGGAGCACTGTGGCTGGCACTGTTATGGGAGCACTGTGGCTGGCACTGTTTTGGGAGCACTGTGGCTGGCACTGTTATGGGAGCACTATGGCTGGCACTGTTATGGGAGCACTGTGGCTGGCACTGTTATGGGAGCACTGTGGCTGGCACTGTTATGGGAGCACTGTGGCTGGCACTGTTATGGGAGCACTGTGGCTGGCACTGTTATGGGAGCACTGTGGCTGGCACTGTTATGGGAGCACTGTGGCTGGCACCGTTATGGGAGCACTGTGGCTGGCACCGTTATGGGAGCACTGTGGCTGGCACCGTTATGGGAGCACTGTGGCTGACACCGTTATGGGAGCACTGTGGCTGGCACCGTTATGGGAGCACTGTGGCTGGCACCGTTATGGGAGCACTGTGGCTGGCACCGTTATGGGAGCACTGTGGCTGGCACCGTTATGGGAGCACTGTGGCTGGCACCGTTATGGGAGCACTGTGGCTGGCACCGTTATGGGAGCACTGTAGCTGGCACTGTTATGGGAGTACTGGTTGGCACTGTTATGGGAGCACTGTGGTTGGCACTGTTAAGGGAGCACTGGTTGGCACTGTTATGGGAGCACTGGATGGCACTGTTATGGGAGTACTGGCTGGCACTGTTATGGGAGCACTGTGGCTGGCACTGTTATGGGAGCACTGTGGCTGGCACTGTTATGGGAGCACTGTGGCTGGCACTGTTATGGGAGCACTGTAGCTGGCACTGTTATGGGAGCACTGGTTGGCACTGTTATGGGAGCACTGTGGTTGGCACTGTTAAGGGAGCACTGGATGGCACTGTTATGGGAGTACTGTGGTTGGCACTGTTAAGGGAACACTGGCTGTCACTGTTATGGGAGCACTTTAGCTGGCACTGTTATGGGAGCACTGTATCTGGCACTGTTATGGGAGCACTGTGGCTAGCACTGTTATGGGAGCACTGTGGCTGGCACTGTTATGGGAGCACTGTGGCTGGCACTGTTATGGGAGCACTGTGGCTGGCACTGTTATTGGAGCACTGTGGCTGGCACAGTTATGGGAGAACTGTGGCTGGCACGGTTATGGGAGCACTGTGGCTGGCACTGTTATGGGAGCACTGTGGCTGGCACTGTTATGGGAGCACTGTGGCTGGCACTGTTATGGGAGCACTGTGGCTGGCACTGTTATGGGAGCACTGTGGCTGGCACTGTTATGGGAGCACTGTGGCTGGCACTGTTATGGGAGCACTGTGGCTGGCACTGTTATGGGAGCACTGTGGCTGGCACTGTTATGGGAGCACTGTGGCTGGCACTGTTATGGGAGCACTGGATGGCACTGTTATGGGAGCACTGGTTGGCACTGTTATGGGAGCACTGGATGGCACTCTTATGGGAGCACTGGCTGGCACTGTTATGGGAGCACTGTGGCTGGCACTGTTATGGGAGCACTGTGGCTGGCACTGTTATGAGAGCACTGTGGCTGGCACTGTTATGGGAGCACTGTGGCTGGCACTGTTATGTGAGCACTGTGGCTGGCACTGTTATGGGAGCACTGTGGCTGGCACTGTTATGGGAGCACTGTGGTTGGCACTGTTATGGGAGCACTGGATGGCACTGTTATGGGAGCACTGGTTGGCACTGTTATGGGAGCACTGGATGGCACTGTTATGGGAGCACTGGCTGGCACTGTTATGGGAGCACTGTGGCTGGCACCGTTATGGGAGCACTGTGGCTGGCACTGTTATGGGAGCACTGTGGTTGGCACTGTTATGGGAGCAATGGAGGGCACTGTTATGGGAGCACTGGTTGGCACTGTTATGGGAGAACTGGTTGGCACTGTAATGGGTGCACTGGTTGGCACTGTTATGGGAGCACTGGATGGCACTGTTATGGGAGTACTGGCTGGCCCTGTTATGGGAGCACTGTGGCTGGCACTGTTATGGGAGCACTGTGGCTGGCACTGTTATGGGAGCACCGTGGCTGGCACTGTTATGGGAGCACTGGTTGGCACTGTTATGGGAGCACTGTGGTTGGCACTGTTAAGGGAGCACTGGATGGCACTGTTATGGGAGTACTGTGGTTGGCACTGTTAAGGGAACACTGGCTGTCACTGTTATGGGAGCACTTTAGCTGGCACTGTTATGGGAGCACTGTATCTGGCACTGTTATGGGAGCACTGTGGATAGCACTGTTATGGGAGCACTGTGGCTGGCACTGTTATGGGAGCACTGTGGCTGGCACTGTTTTGGGAGCACTGTGGCTGGCACTGTTATGGGAGCACTATGGCTGGCACTGTTATGGGAGCACTGTGGCTGGCACTGTTATGGGAGCACTGTGGCTGGCACTGTTATGGGAGCACTGTGTCTGGCACTGTTATGGGAGCACTGTGGCTGGCACTGTTATGGGAGCACTGTGGCTGGCACTGTTATGGGAGCACTGTGGCTGGCACTGTTATGGGAGCACTGTGGCTGGCACTGTTATGGGAGCACTGTGGCTAGCACTGTTATGGGAGCACTGTGGCTGGCACTGTTATGGGAGCACTGTGGCTGGCACTGTTATGGGAGCACTGTGGCTGGCACTGTTATGGGAGCACTGTGGCTGGCACTGTTATGGGAGCACTGTGGTTGGCACTGTTATGGGAGCACTGGATGGCACTGTTATGGGAGCACTGGTTGGCACTGTTATGGGAGCACTGGATGGCACTGTTATGGGAGCACTGGCTGGCACTGTTATGGGAGCACTGTGGCTGGCACTGTTATGGGAGCATTGTGGCTGGCACTGTTATGGGAGCACTGTGGCTGGCACTGTTATGGGAGCACTGTGGCTGGCACTGTTTTGGGAGCACTGTGGCTGGCACTGTTATGGGAGCACTATGGCTGGCACTGTTATGGGAGCACTGTGGCTGGCACTGTTATGGGAGCACTGTGGCTGGCACTGTTATGGGAGCACTGTGGCTGGCACTGTTATGGGAGCACTGTGGCTGGCACTGTTATGGGAGAACTGTGGCTGGCACTGTTATGGGAGCACTGTGGCTGGCACTGTTATGGGAGCACTGTGGCTGGCACTGTTATGGGAGCACTGTGGCTGGCACTGTTATGGGAGCACTATGGCTGGCACTGTTATGGGAGCACTGTGGCTGGCACTGTTATGGGAGCACTGTGGCTGTCACCGTTATGGGAGCACTGTGGCTGGCACCGTTATGGGAGCACTGTGGCTGGCACCGTTATGGGAGCACTGTGGCTGGCACTGTTATGGGAGCACTGTGGCTGGCACTGTTATGGGAGCACTGTGGCTGGCACTTTTATGGGAGCACTGTGGTTGGCTCTGTTATGGGAGCACTGGATGGCACTGTTATGGGAGCACTGGTTGGTACTGTTATGGGAGCACTGGATGGCACTGTTATGGGAGCACTGGCTGGCACTGTTATGGGAGCACTGTGGCTGGCACTGTTATGGGAGCACTGTGGCTGGCACTGTTATGGGAGCACTGTGGCTGGCACTGCTATGGGAGCACTGTGGCTGGCACTGTTATGGGAGCACTGTGGCTGGCACTGTTATGGGAGCACTGTGGCTGGAACTGTTATGGGAGCACTGTGTCTGGCACTGTTATGGGAGCACTGTGGCTGGCACTGTTATGGGAGCACTGGATGGCACTGTTATGGGAGTACTGTGGTTGGCACTGTTAAGGGAGCACTGGATGGCACTGTTATGGGAGTACTGTGGTTGGCACTGTTAAGGGAACACTGGCTGTCACTGTCATGGGAGCACTTTAGCTGGCACTGTTATGGGAGCACTGTATCTGGCACTGTTATGGGAGCACTGTGGCTGGCACTGCTATGGGAGCACTGTGGCTGGCACTGTTATGGGAGCACTGTGGCTGGCACTGTTATGGGAGCACTGTGGTTGGCACTGTTATGGGAGCACTGGATGGCACTGTTATGGGAGCACTGGTTGGCACTGTTATGGGAGCACTGGATGGCACTGTTATGGGAGCACTGGCTGGCACTGTTATGGGAGCACTGTGTCTGGCACTGTTATGGGAGCACTGTGGCTGGCACTGTTATGGGAGCACTGTGGCTGGCACTGTTATGGGAGCACTGTGGCTAGCACTGTTATGGGAGCACTGTGGTTGGCACTGTTATGGGAGCACTGTGGCTGGCACTGTTATGGGAGCACTGTGGCTGGCACTGTTATGGGAGCACTGTGGCTGGCACTGTTATGGGAGCACTGTGGTTAGCACTGTTATGGGAGCACTGGATGGCACTGTTATGGGAGCACTGGTTGGCACTGTTATGGGAGCACTGCATGGCACTGTTATGGGAGCACTGGCTGGCACTGTTATGGGAGCACTGTGGCTGGCACTGTTATGGGAGCACTGTTGCTGGCACTGTTATGGGAGCACTGTGGCTGGCACTGTTATGGGAGCACTGTGGCTGGCACTGTTTTGGGAGCACTGTGGCTGGCACTGTTATGGGAGCACTATGACTGGCACTGTTATGGGAGCACTGTGGCTGGCACTGTTATGGGAGCACTGTGGCTGGCACTGTTATGGGAGCACTGTGGCTGGCACTGTTATGGGAGCACTGTGGCTGGCACTGTTATGGGAGCACTGTGGCTGGCACTGTTATGGGAGCACTGTGGCTGGCACTGTTATGGGAGCACTGTGGCTGGCACTGTTATGGGAGCACTGTGGCTGGCACTGTTATGGGAGCACTGTGGCTAGCACTGTTATGGGAGCACTGTGGCTGGCACTGTTATGGGAGCACTGTGGCTGGCACTGTTATGGGAGCACTGTGGCTGGCACTGTTATGGGAGCACTGTGGCTGGCACTGTTATGGGAGCACTGTGGCTGGCACTGTTATGGGAGCACTGTGGCTAGCACTGTTATGGGAGCACTGTGGCTGGCACTGTTATGGGAGCACTGTGGCTGGCACTGTTATGGGAGCACTGTGGCTGGCACTGTTATGGGAGCACTGTGGCTGGCACTGTTATGGGAGCACTGGTTGGCACTGTTATGGGAGCACTGGATGGCACTATTATGGGAGCACTGGATGGCACTGTTATGGGAGCACTGTGGCTGGCACTGTTATGGGAGCACTGTGGCTAGTACTGTTATGGGAGCACTGTGGCTGGCACTGTTATGGGAGCACTGTGGCTGGCACTGTTATGGGAGCACTGTGGCTGGCACTGTCATGGGAGCACTGTGGCTGGCACTGTTATGGGAGCACTGTGGTTGGCACTGTTATGGGAGCACTGGATGGCACTGTTATGGGAGCACTGGTTGGCACTGTTATGGGAGCACTGGATGGCACTGTTATGGGAACACTGGCTGGCACTGTTATGGGAGCACTGTGGCTGGCTCTGTTATGGGAGCACTGGATGGCACTGTTATGGGAGCACTGGTTGGTACTGTTATGGGAGCACTGGATGGCACTGTTATGGGAGCACTGGCTGGCACTGTTATGGGAGCACTGTGGCTGGCACTGTTATGGGAGCACTGTGGCTGGCACTGTTATGGGAGCACTGTGGCTGGCACTGCTATGGGAGCACTGTGGCTGGCACTGTTATGGGAGCACTGTGGCTGGCACTGTTATGGGAGCACTGTGGCTGGAACTGTTATGGGAGCACTGTGGCTGGCACTGTTATGGGAGCACTGTGGCTGGCACTGTTATGGGAGCACTGGATGGCACTGTTATGGGAGTACTGTGGTTGGCACTGTTAAGGGAGCACTGGATGGCACTGTTATGGGAGTACTGTGGTTGGCACTGTTAAGGGAACACTGGCTGTCACTATCATGGGAGCACTTTAGCTGGCACTGTTATGGGAGCACTGTATCTGGCACTGTTATGGGAGCACTGTGGCTGGCACTGCTATGGGAGCACTGTGGCTGGCACTGTTATGGGAGCACTGTGGCTGGCACTGTTATGGGAGCACTGTGGTTGGCACTGTTATGGGAGCACTGGATGGCACTGTTATGGGAGCACTGGTTGGCACTGTTATGGGAGCACTGGATGGCACTGTTATGGGAGCACTGGCTGGCACTGTTATGGGAGCACTGTGTCTGGCACTGTTATGGGAGCACTGTGGCTGGCACTGTTATGGGAGCACTGTGGCTGGCACTGTTATGGGAGCACTGTGGCTAGCACTGTTATGGGAGCACTGTGGTTGGCACTGTTATGGGAGCACTGTGGCTGGCACTGTTATGGGAGCACTGTGGCTGGCACTGTTATGGGAGCACTGTGGCTGGCACTGTTATGGGAGCACTGTGGTTAGCACTGTTATGGGAGCACTGGATGGCACTGTTATGGGAGCACTGGTTGGCACTGTTATGGGAGCACTGGATGGCACTGTTATGGGAGCACTGGATGGCACTGTTATGGGAGCACTGTGGCTGGCACTGTTATGGGAGCACTGTGGCTGGCACTGTTATGGGAGCACTGTGGCTGGCACTGTTATGGGAGCACTGTGGCTGGCACTGTTTTGGGAGCACTGTGGCTGGCACTGTTATGGGAGCACTATGACTGGCACTGTTATGGGAGCACTGTGGCTGGCACTGTTATGGGAGCACTGTGGCTGGCACTGTTATGGGAGCACTGTGGCTGGCACTGTTATGGGAGCACTGTGGCTGGCACTGTTATGGGAGCACTGTGGCTGGCACTGTTATGGGAGCACTGTGGCTGGCACTGTTATGGGAGCACTGTGGCTAGCACTGTTATGGGAGCACTGTGGCTGGCACTGTTATGGGAGCACTGTGGCTGGCACTGTTATGGGAGCACTGTGGCTGGCACTGTTATGGGAGCACTGTGGCTGGCACTGTTATGGGAGCACTGTGGCTGGCACTGTTATGGGAGCACTGGTTGGCACTGTTATGGGAGCACTGGATGGCACTATTATGGGAGCACTGGATGGCACTGTTATGGGAGCACTGTGGCTGGCACTGTTATGGGAGCACTGTGGCTAGTACTGTTATGGGAGCACTGTGGCTGGCACTGTTATGGGAGCACTGTGGCTGGCACTGTTATGGGAGCACTGTGGCTGGCACTGTTATGGGAGCACTGTGGCTGGCACTGTCATGGGAGCACTGTGGCTGGCACTGTTATGGGAGCACTGTGGTTGGCACTGTTATGGGAGCACTGGATGGCACTGTTATGGGAGCACTGGTTGGCACTGTTATGGGAGCACTGGATGGCACTGTTATGGGAACACTGGCTGGCACTGTTATGGGAGCACTGTGGCTGGCACTGTTATGGGAGCACTATGGCTGGCACTGTTATGGGAGCACTGTGGCTGGCACTGTTATGGGAGCACTGTGGCTGGCACTGTTATGGGAGCACTGTGGCTGGCACTGTTATGGGAGCACTGTGGCTGGCACTGTTATGGGAGCACTGTGGCTGGCACTGTTATGGGAGCACTGTGGCTGGCACCGTTATGGGAGCACTGTGGCTGGCACCGTTATGGGAGCACTGTGGCTGGCACTGTTATGGGAGCACTGTGGCTGGCACTGTTATGGGAGCACTGTGGCTGGCACTGTTATGGGAGCACTGTGGCTGGCACTTTTATGGGAGCACTGTGGTTGGCTCTGTTATGGGAGCACTGGATGGCACTGTTATGGGAGCACTGGTTGGTACTGTTATGGGAGCACTGGATGGCACTGTTATGGGAGCACTGGCTGGCACTGTTATGGGAGCACTGTGGCTGGCACTGTTATGGGAGCACTGTGGCTGGCACTGTTATGGGAGCACTGTGGCTGGCACTGCTATGGGAGCACTGTGGCTGGCACTGTTATGGGAGCACTGTGGCTGGCACTGTTATGGGAGCACTGTGGCTGGCACTGTTATGGGAGCACTGGATGGCACTGTTATGGGAGTACTGTGGTTGGCACTGTTAAGGGAGCACTGGATGGCACTGTTATGGGAGTACTGTGGTTGGCACTGTTAAGGGAACACTGGCTGTCACTGTCATGGGAGCACTTTAGCTGGCACTGTTATGGGAGCACTGTATCTGGCACTGTTATGGGAGCACTGTGGCTGGCACTGCTATGGGAGCACTGTGGCTGGCACTGTTATGGGAGCACTGTGGCTGGCACTGTTATGGGAGCACTGTGGTTGGCACTGTTATGGGAGCACTGGATGGCACTGTTATAGGAGCACTGGTTGGCACTGTTATGGGAGCACTGGATGGCACTGTTATGGGAGCACTGGCTGGCACTGTTATGGGAGCACTGTGTCTGGCACTGTTATGGGAGCACTGTGGCTGGCACTGTTATGGGAGCACTGTGGCTGGCACTGTTATGGGAGCACTGTGGCTAGCACTGTTATGGGAGCACTGTGGTTGGCACTGTTATGGGAGCACTGTGGCTGGCATTGTTATGGGAGCACTGTGGCTGGCACTGTTATGGGAGCACTGTGGCTGGCACTGTTATGGGAGCACTGTGGTTAGCACTGTTATGGGAGCACTGGATGGCACTGTTATGGGAGCACTGGTTGGCACTGTTATGGGAGCACTGGATGGCACTGTTATGGGAGCACTGGCTGGCACTGTTATGGGAGCACTGTGGCTGGCACTGTTATGGGAGCACTGTGGCTGGCACTGTTATGGGAGCACTGTGGCTGGCACTGTTATGGGAGCACTGTGGCTGGCACTGTTTTGGGAGCACTGTGGCTGGCACTGTTATGGGAGCACTATGACTGGCACTGTTATGGGAGCACTGTGGCTGGCACTGTTATGGGAGCACTGTGGCTGGCACTGTTATGGGAGCACTGTGGCTGGCACTGTTATGGGAGCACTGTGGCTGGCACTGTTATGGGAACACTGTGGCTGGCACTGTTATGGGAGCACTGTGGCTGGCACTGTTATGGGAGCACTGTGGCTGGCACTGTTATGGGAGCACTGTGGCTGGCACTGTTAAGGGAGCACTGTGGCTAGCACTGTTATGGGAGCACTGTGGCTGGCACTGTTATGGGAGCACTGTGGCTGGCACTGTTATGGGAGCACTGTGGCTGGCACTGTTATGGGAGCACTGTGGCTGGCACTGTTATGGGAGCACTGTGGCTGGCACTGTTATGGGAGCACTGTGGCTAGCACTGTTATGGGAGCACTGTGGCTGGCACTGTTATGGGAGCACTGTGGCTGGCACTGTTATGGGAGCACTGTGGCTGGCACTGTTATGGGAGCACTGTGGCTGGCACTGTTATGGGAGCACTGTGGCTGGCACTGTTATGGGAGCACTGTGGCTGGCACTGTTATGGGAGCACTGTGGCTGGCACTGTTATGTGAGCACTGTGGCTGGCACTGTTATGGGAGCACTGTGGCTGGCACTGTTATGGGAGCACTGTGGCTGGCACTGTTATGGGAGCACTGTGGTTGGCACTGTTATGGGAGCACTGGATGGCACTGTTATGGGAGCACTGGTTGGCACTGTTATGGGAGCACTGGATGGCACTCTTATGGGAGCACTGGCTGGCACTGTTATGGGAGCACTGTGGCTGGCACTGTTATGGGAGCACTGTGGCTGGCACTGTTATGAGAGCACTGTGGCTGGCACTGTTATGGGAGCACTGTGGCTGGCACTGTTATGTGAGCACTGTGGCTGGCACTGTTATGGGAGCACTGTGGCTGGCACTGTTATGGGAGCACTGTGGTTGGCACTGTTATGGGAGCACTGGATGGCACTGTTATGGGAGCACTGGTTGGCACTGTTATGGGAGCACTGGATGGCACTGTTATGGGAGCACTGGCTGGCACTGTTATGGGAGCACTGTGGCTGGCACCGTTATGGGAGCACTGTGGCTGGCACTGTTATGGGAGCACTGTGGTTGGCACTGTTATGGGAGCAATGGAGGGCACTGTTATGGGAGCACTGGTTGGCACTGTTATGGGAGAACTGGTTGGCACTGTAATGGGTGCACTGGTTGGCACTGTTATGGGAGCACTGGATGGCACTGTTATGGGAGTACTGGCTGGCACTGTTATGGGAGCACTGTGGCTGGCACTGTTATGGGAGCACTGTGGCTGGCACTGTTATGGGAGCACCGTGGCTGGCACTGTTATGGGAGCACTGGTTGGCACTGTTATGGGAGCACTGTGGTTGGCACTGTTAAGGGAGCACTGGATGGCACTGTTATGGGAGTACTGTGGTTGGCACTGTTAAGGGAACACTGGCTGTCACTGTTATGGGAGCACTTTAGCTGGCACTGTTATGGGAGCACTGTATCTGGCACTGTTATGGGAGCACTGTGGATAGCACTGTTATGGGAGCACTGTGGCTGGCACTGTTATGGGAGCACTGTGGCTGGCACTGTTTTGGGAGCACTGTGGCTGGCACTGTTATGGGAGCACTGTGGTTGGCACTGTTATGGGAGCACTGTGGCTGGCACTGTTATGGGAGCACTGTGTCTGGCACTGTTATGGGAGCACTGTGGCTGGCACTGTTATGGGAGCACTGTGGCTGGCACTGTTATGGGAGCACTGTGGCTGGCACTGTTATGGGAGCACTGTGGCTGGCACTGTTATGGGAGCACTGTGGCTAGCACTGTTATGGGAGCACTGTGGCTGGCACTGTTATGGGAGCACTGTGGCTGGCACTGTTATGGGAGCACTGTGGCTGGCACTGTTATGGGAGCACTGTGGCTGGCACTGTTATGGGAGCACTGTGGTTGGCACTGTTATGGGAGCACTGGATGGCACTGTTATGGGAGCACTGGTTGGCACTGTTATGGGAGCACTGGATGGCACTGTTATGGGAGCACTGGCTGGCACTGTTATGGGAGCACTGTGGCTGGCACTGTTATGGGAGCATTGTGGCTGGCACTGTTATGGGAGCACTGTGGCTGGCACTGTTATGGGAGCACTGTGGCTGGCACTGTTTTGGGAGCACTGTGGCTGGCACTGTTATGGGAGCACTATGGCTGGCACTGTTATGGGAGCACTGTGGCTGACACTGTTATGGGAGCACTGTGGCTGGCACTGTTATGGGAGCACTGTGGCTGGCACTGTTATGGGAGCACTGTGGCTGGCACTGTTATGGGAGCACTGTGGCTGGCACTGTTATGGGAGCACTGTGGCTGGCACTGTTATGGGAGCACTGTGGCTGGCACTGTTATGGGAGCACTATGGCTGGCACTGTTATGGGAGCACTGTGGCTGGCACTGTTATGGGAGCACTGTGGCTGGCACCGTTATGGGAGCACTGTGGCTGGCACCGTTATGGGAGCACTGTGGCTGGCACCGTTATGGGAGCACTGTGGCTGGCACTGTTATGGGAGAACTGTGGCTGGCACTGTTATGGGAGCACTGTGGCTGGCACTTTTATGGGAGCACTGTGGTTGGCTCTGTTATGGGAGCACTGGATGGCACTGTTATGGGAGCACTGGTTGGTACTGTTATAGGAGCACTGGATGGCACTGTTATGGGAGCACTGGCTGGCACTGTTATGGGAGCACTGTGGCTGGCACTGTTATGGGAGCACTGTGGCTGGCACTGTTATGGGAGCACTGTGGCTGGCACTGCTATGGGAGCACTGTGGCTGGCACTGTTATGGGAGCACTGTGGCTGGCACTGTTATGGGAGCACTGTGGCTGGAACTGTTATGGGAGCACTGTGGCTGGCACTGTTATGGGAGCACTGTGGCTGGCACTGTTATGGGAGCACTGGATGGCACTGTTATGGGAGTACTGTGGTTGGCACTGTTAAGGGAACACTGGCTGTCACTGTCATGGGAGCACTGGCTGGCACTGTTATGGGAGCACTGTGTCTGGCACTGTTATGGGAGCACTGTGGCTGGCACTGTTATGGGAGCACTGTGGCTGGCACTGTTATGGGAGCACTGTGGCTGGCACTGTTATGGGAGCACTGTGGTTGGCACTGTTATGGGAGCACTGTGGCTGGCACTGTTATGGGAGCACTGTGGCTGGCACTGTTATGGGAGCACTGTGGCTGGCACTGTTATGGGAGCACTGTGGTTAGCACTGTTATGGGAGCACTGGATGGCACTGTTATGGGAGCACTGGTTGGCACTGTTATGGGAGCACTGGATGGCACTGTTATGGGAGCACTGGCTGGCACTGTTATGGGAGCACTGTGGCTGGCACTGTTATGGGAGCACTGTGGCTGGCACTGTTATGGGAGCACTGTGGCTGGCACTGTTATGGGAGCACTGTGGCTGGCACTGTTTTGGGAGCACTGTGGCTGGCACTGTTATGGGAGCACTATGACTGGCACTGTTATGGGAGCACTGTGGCTGGCACTGTTATGGGAGCACTGTGGCTGGCACTGTTATGGGAGCACTGTGGCTGGCACTGTTATGGGAGCACTGTTGCTGGCACTGTTATGGGAGCACTGTGGCTGGCACTGTTATGGGAGCACTGTGGCTTGCACTGTTATGGGAGCACTGTGGCTGGCACTGTTATGGGAGCACTGTGGCTAGCACTGTTATGGGAGCACTGTGGCTGGCACTGTTATGGGAGCACTGTGGCTGGCACTGTTATGGGAGCACTGTGGCTGGCACTGTTATGGGAGCACTGTGGCTGGCACTGTTATGGGAGCACTGTGGCTGGCACTGTTATGGGAGCACTGTGGCTAGCACTGTTATGGGAGCACTGTGGCTGGCACTGTTATGGGAGCACTGTGGCTGGCACTGTTATGGGAGCACTGTGGCTGGCACTGTTATGGGAGCACTGTGGCTGGCACTGTTATGGGAGCACTGGTTGGCACTGTTATGGGAGCACTGGATGGCACTATTATGGGAGCACTGGATGGCACTGTTATGGGAGCACTGTGGCTGGCACTGTTATGGGAGCACTGTGGCTAGTACTGTTATGGGAGCACTGTGGCTGGCACTGTTATGGGAGCACTGTGGCTGGCACTGTTATGGGAGCACTGTGGCTGGCACTGTCATGGGAGCACTGTGGCTGGCACTGTCATGGGAGCACTGTGGTTGGCACTGTTATGGGAGCACTGGATGGCACTGTTATGGGAGCACTGGTTGGCACTGTTATGGGAGCACTGGATGGCACTGTTATGGGAACACTGGCTGGCACTGTTATGGGAGCACTGTGGCTGGCACTGTTATGGGAGCACTATGGCTGGCACTGTTATGGGAGCACTGTGGCTGGCACTGTTATGGGAGCACTGTGGCTGGCACTGTTATGGGAGCACTGTGGCTGGCACTGTTATGGGAGCACTGTGGCTGGCACCGTTATGGGAGCACTGTGGCTGGCACCGTTATGGGAGCACTGTGGCTGGCACCGTTATGGGAGCACTGTGGCTGGCACTGTTATGGGAGCACTGTGGCTGGCACTGTTATGGGAGCACTGTGGCTGGCACTGTTATGGGAGCACTGTGGCTGGCACTTTTATGGGAGCACTGTGGTTGGCTCTGTTATGGGAGCACTGGATGGCACTGTTATGGGAGCACTGGTTGGTACTGTTATGGGAGCACTGGATGGCACTGTTATGGGAGCACTGGCTGGCACTGTTATGGGAGCACTGTGGCTGGCACTGTTATGGGAGCACTGTGGCTGGCACTGTTATGGGAGCACTGTGGCTGGCACTGCTATGGGAGCACTGTGGCTGGCACTGTTATGGGAGCACTGTGGCTGGCACTGTTATGGGAGCACTGTGGCTGGAACGGTTATGGGAGCACTGTGGCTGGCACTGTTATGGGAGCACTGTGGCTGGCACTGTTATGGGAGCACTGGATGGCACTGTTATGGGAGTACTGTGGTTGGCACTGTTAAGGGAACACTGGCTGTCACTATCATGGGAGCACTTTAGCTGGCACTGTTATGGGAGCACTGTATCTGGCACTGTTATGGGAGCACTGTGGCTGGCACTGCTATGGGAGCACTGTGGCTGGCACTGTTATGGGAGCACTGTGGCTGGCACTGTTATGGGAGCACTGTGGTTGGCACTGTTATGGGAGCACTGGATGGCACTGTTATGGGAGCACTGGTTGGCACTGTTATGGGAGCACTGGATGGCACTGTTATGGGAGCACTGGCTGGCACTGTTATGGGAGCACTGTGTCTGGCACTGTTATGGGAGCACTGTGGCTGGCACTGTTATGGGAGCACTGTGGCTGGCACTGTTATGGGAGCACTGTGGCTAGCACTGTTATGGGAGCACTGTGGTTGGCACTGTTATGGGAGCACTGTGGCTGGCACTGTTATGGGAGCACTGTGGCTGGCACTGTTATGGGAGCACTGTGGCTGGCACTGTTATGGGAGCACTGTGGTTAGCACTGTTATGGGAGCACTGGATGGCACTGTTATGGGAGCACTGGTTGGCACTGTTATGGGAGCACTGGATGGCACTGTTATGGGAGCACTGGCTGGCACTGTTATGGGAGCACTGTGGCTGCTACTGTTATGGGAGCACTGTGGCTGGCACTGTTATGGGAGCACTGTGGCTGGCACTGTTATGGGAGCACTGTGGCTGGCACTGTTTTGGGAGCACTGGCTGGCACTGTTATGGGAGCACTATGACTGGCACTGTTATGGGAGCACTGTGGCTGGAACTGTTATGGGAGCACTGTGGCTGGCACTGTTATGGGAGCACTGTGGCTGGCACTGTTATGGGAGCACTGTGGCTGGCACTGTTATGGGAGCACTGTGGCTGGCACTGTTATGGGAGCACTGTGGCTGGCACTGTTATGGGAGCACTGTGGCTGGCACTGTTATGGGAGCACTGTGGCTAGCACTGTTATGGGAGCACTGTGGCTGGCACTGTTATGGGAGCACTGTGGCTGGCACTGTTATGGGAGCACTGTGGCTGGCACTGTTATGGGAGCACTGTGGCTGGCACTGTTATGGGAGCACTGTGGCTGGCACTGTTATGGGAGCACTGTGGCTAGCACTGTTATGGGAGCACTGTGGCTGGCACTGTTATGGGAGCACTGTGGCTGGCACTGTTATGGGAGCACTGTGGCTGGCACTGTTATGGGAGCACTGTGGCTGGCACTGTTATGGGAGCACTGGTTGGCACTGTTATGGGAGCACTGGATGGCACTATTATGGGAGCACTGGATGGCACTGTTATGGGAGCACTGTGGCTGGCACTGTTATGGGAGCACTGTGGCTAGTACTGTTATGGGAGCACTGTGGCTGGCACTGTTATGGGAGCACTGTGGCTGGCACTGTTATGGGAGCACTGTGGCTGGCACTGTTATGGGAGCACTGTGGCTGGCACTGTTATGGGAGCACTGTGGCTGGCACTGTTATGGGAGCACTGTGGCTGGCACTGTTATGGGAGCACTGTGGCTGGCACTGTTATGGGAGCACTGTGGTTGGCACTGTTATGGGAGCACTGGATGGCACTGTTATGGGAGCACTGGTTGGCACTGTTATGGGAGCACTGGATGGCACTGTTATGGGAACACTGGCTGGCACTGTTATGGGAGCACTGTGGCTGGCACTGTTATGGGAGCACTATGGCTGGCACTGTTATGGGAGCACTGTGGCTGGCACTGTTATGGGAGCACTGTGGCTGGCACTGTTATGGGAGCACTGTGGCTGGCACTGTTATGGGAGCACTGTGGCTGGCACTGTTATGGGAGCACTGTGGCTGGCACTGTTATGGGAGCACTGTGGCTGGCACCGTTATGGGAGCACTGTGGCTGGCACCGTTATGGGAGCACTGTGGCTGGCACCGTTATGGGAGCACTGTGGCTGGCACTGTTATGGGAGCACTGTGGCTGGCACTGTTATGGGAGCACTGTGGCTGGCACTTTTATGGGAGCACTGTGGTTGGCTCTGTTATGGGAGCACTGGATGGCACTGTTATGGGAGCACTGGTTGGTACTGTTATGGGAGCACTGGATGGCACTGTTATGGGAGCACTGGCTGGCACTGTTATGGGAGCACTGTGGCTGGCACTGTTATGGGAGCACTGTGGCTGGCACTGTTATGGGAGCACTGTGGCTGGCACTGCTATGGGAGCACTGTGGCTGGCACTGTTATGGGAGCACTGTGGCTGGCACTGTTATGGGAGCACTGTGGCTGGCACTGTTATGGGAGCACTGGATGGCACTGTTATGGGAGTACTGTGGTTGGCACTGTTAAGGGAGCACTGGATGGCACTGTTATGGGAGTACTGTGGTTGGCACTGTTAAGGGAACACTGGCTGTCACTGTCATGGGAGCACTTTAGCTGGCACTGTTATGGGAGCACTGTATCTGGCACTGTTATGGGAGCACTGTGGCTGGCACTGCTATGGGAGCACTGTGGCTGGCACTGTTATGGGAGCACTGTGGCTGGCACTGTTATGGGAGCACTGTGGTTGGCACTGTTATGGGAGCACTGGATGGCACTGTTATAGGAGCACTGGTTGGCACTGTTATGGGAGCACTGGATGGCACTGTTATGGGAGCACTGGCTGGCACTGTTATGGGAGCACTGTGTCTGGCACTGTTATGGGAGCACTGTGGTTAGCACTGTTATGGGAGCACTGGATGGCACTGTTATGGGAGAACTGGTTGGCACTGTTATGGGAGCACTGGATGGCACTGTTATGGGAGCACTGGCTGGCACTGTTATGGGAGCACTGTGGCTGGCACTGTTATGGGAGCACTGTGGCTGGCACTGTTATGGGAGCACTGTGGCTGGCACTGTTATGGGAGCACTGTGGCTGGCACTGTTTTGGGAGCACTGTGGCTGGCACTGTTATGGGAGCACTATGACTGGCACTGTTATGGGAGCACTGTGGCTGGCACTGTTATGGGAGCACTGTGGCTGGCACTGTTATGGGAGCACTGTGGCTGGCACTGTTATGGGAGCACTGTGGCTGGCACTGTTATGGGAGCACTGTGGCTGGCACTGTTATGGGAGCACTGTGGCTGGCACTGTTATGGGAGCACTGTGGCTGGCACTGTTATGGGAGCACTGTGGCTGGCACTGTTATGGGAGCACTGTGGCTAGCACTGTTATGGGAGCACTGTGGCTGGCACTGTTATGGGAGCACTGTGGCTGGCACTGTTATGGGAGCACTGTGGCTGGCACTGTTATGGGAGCACTGTGGCTGGCACTGTTATGGGAGCACTGTGGCTGGCACTGTTATGGGAGCACTGTGGCTAGCACTGTTATGGGAGCACTGTGGCTGGCACTGTTAGGGGGGATTCACACGAGCGTGTATTCGGTCCGTGCGGGCCGCGTGGTTTTCACGCGGCACGCATGGACAATACAAGTCTATGGGGCAGTACAGACAGTCCGTGCTTTTTGCGCAGCGTTTGTCTGCTGCGCAAAAAGCGCGACAGGTTCAAAAACTCTGCGTATTTCGCGCATCACGCACCCATTGAAGTCAATGGGTGCGTGAAAATCACGCGCACCACACGGAAGCACTTCCGTGGGACGAGCGTGATTCGCGCAACAGCAGTGAAAAGGATGAATGAAAACCGAAAAGCACCACGTGCTTTTCTGTTTCCGAACATCCAAACGGAGTGTCTTTGCGATGAGCGAAGCCGGACAAGCGTACCGAACTTCACCGGGTTCGGCCAAACTCGTTTTGGCCGATCCCGGCAAAAAAATTATCGGTACGCGACGTCAGGAGATAGTCACTGTCCATGGTGCTGAAAGAGTTAAACTGTTTCAGCACCATGGACAGTGACTTGCGATCCCAAAATACATTAACCTGTAAAAAAAAAACGAAGTTCTAACTTACCGATTACTCCTGTCTCCTTCCTGCAGTCCGACCTCCCGGGATGACACTTCAGTTCAAGTGACAGCTCCAGCCAATCACAGGCCAAGCACAGGCTGCAGCCAATCACAGGCTGCAGCGGTCACTTGGACTGCTGCGTCATCCAGGGAGGTGGGGCCCGATGTCAAGAGAGGCGCGTCACCAAGGACGCGTCACCAAGGACGCGTCACCAAGGACGCGTCACCAAGGCAACGGCCGGGAAGTTCTCGGTAAGTAGGAACTTTATCTTTTTTTTTTACAGGTTTTTCGCTGTTGTGTTCGGCATTCACTGTCGAGGGTGCTGAAAGATTTAGCTCTTTCAGCACCTTGGACAGTGACGGGCGTTGACAAGCCTCATCTCTATGATGCCGGCTGCGCGAAAATCACGCAGCCGCGCATCAGACACGCATGACACACGCAGCTGTCAAATGGTTTTTGCGCTCGCAAAACGCTGCGTTGTTTGCGCGCGCAAAAACGCAACGTTCGTGTGAATCTCCCCTTATGGGAGCACTGTGGCTGGCACTGTTATGGGAGCACTGTGGCTGGCACTGTTATGGGAGCACTGTGGCTGGCACTGTTATGGGAGCACTGGTTGGCACTGTTATGGAGCACTGGATGGCACTGTTATGGGAGCACTGGATGGCACTGTTATGGGAGCACTGTGGCTGGCACTGTTATGGGAGCACTGTGGCTAGTACTGTTATGGGAGCACTGTGGCTGGCACTGTTATGGGAGCACTGTGGCTGGCACTGTTATGGGAGCACTGTGGCTGGCACTGTCATGGGAGCACTGTGGCTGGCACTGTTATGGGAGCACTGTGGTTGGCACTGTTATGGGAGCACTGGATGGCACTGTTATGGGAGCACTGGTTGGCACTGTTATGGGAGCACTGGATGGCACTGTTATGGGAACACTGGCTGGCACTGTTATGGGAGCACTGTGGCTGGCACTGTTATGGGAGCACTGTGGCTGGCACTGTTATGGGAGCACTGTGGCTGGCACTGTTATGGGAGCACTGTGTCTGGCACTGTTATGGGAGCACTGTGGCTGGCACTGTTATGGGAGCACTGTGGCTGGCACTGTTATGGGAGCACTGTGGCTAGCACTGTTATGGGAGCACTGTGGTTGGCACTGTTATGGGAGCACTGTGGCTGGCACTGTTATGGGAGCACTGTGGCTGGCACTGTTATGGGAGCACTGTGGCTGGCACTGTTATGGGAGCACTGTGGTTAGCACTGTTATGGGAGCACTGGATGGCACTGTTATGGGAGCACTGGTTGGCACTGTTATGGGAGCACTGGATGGCACTGTTATGGGAGCACTGGCTGGCACTGTTATGGGAGCACTGTGGCTGCTACTGTTATGGGAGCACTGTGGCTGGCACTGTTATGGGAGCACTGTGGCTGGCACTGTTATGGGAGCACTGTGGCTGGCACTGTTTTGGGAGCACTGGCTGGCACTGTTATGGGAGCACTATGACTGGCACTGTTATGGGAGCACTGTGGCTGGAACTGTTATGGGAGCACTGTGGCTGGCACTGTTATGGGAGCACTGTGGCTGGCACTGTTATGGGAGCACTGTGGCTGGCACTGTTATGGGAGCACTGTGGCTGGCACTGTTATGGGAGCACTGTGGCTGGCACTGTTATGGGAGCACTGTGGCTGGCACTGTTATGGGAGCACTGTGGCTAGCACTGTTATGGGAGCACTGTGGCTGGCACTGTTATGGGAGCACTGTGGCTGGCACTGTTATGGGAGCACTGTGGCTGGCACTGTTATGGGAGCACTGTGGCTGGCACTGTTATGGGAGCACTGTGGCTGGCACTGTTATGGGAGCACTGTGGCTAGCACTGTTATGGGAGCACTGTGGCTGGCACTGTTATGGGAGCACTGTGGCTGGCACTGTTATGGGAGCACTGTGGCTGGCACTGTTATGGGAGCACTGTGGCTGGCACTGTTATGGGAGCACTGGTTGGCACTGTTATGGGAGCACTGGATGGCACTATTATGGGAGCACTGGATGGCACTGTTATGGGAGCACTGTGGCTGGCACTGTTATGGGAGCACTGTGGCTAGTACTGTTATGGGAGCACTGTGGCTGGCACTGTTATGGGAGCACTGTGGCTGGCACTGTTATGGGAGCACTGTGGCTGGCACTGTTATGGGAGCACTGTGGCTGGCACTGTTATGGGAGCACTGTGGCTGGCACTGTTATGGGAGCACTGTGGCTGGCACTGTTATGGGAGCACTGTGGCTGGCACTGTTATGGGAGCACTGTGGTTGGCACTGTTATGGGAGCACTGGATGGCACTGTTATGGGAGCACTGGTTGGCACTGTTATGGGAGCACTGGATGGCACTGTTATGGGAACACTGGCTGGCACTGTTATGGGAGCACTGTGGCTGGCACTGTTATGGGAGCACTATGGCTGGCACTGTTATGGGAGCACTGTGGCTGGCACTGTTATGGGAGCACTGTGGCTGGCACTGTTATGGGAGCACTGTGGCTGGCACTGTTATGGGAGCACTGTGGCTGGCACTGTTATGGGAGCACTGTGGCTGGCACTGTTATGGGAGCACTGTGGCTGGCACCGTTATGGGAGCACTGTGGCTGGCACCGTTATGGGAGCACTGTGGCTGGCACCGTTATGGGAGCACTGTGGCTGGCACTGTTATGGGAGCACTGTGGCTGGCACTGTTATGGGAGCACTGTGGCTGGCACTTTTATGGGAGCACTGTGGTTGGCTCTGTTATGGGAGCACTGGATGGCACTGTTATGGGAGCACTGGTTGGTACTGTTATGGGAGCACTGGATGGCACTGTTATGGGAGCACTGGCTGGCACTGTTATGGGAGCACTGTGGCTGGCACTGTTATGGGAGCACTGTGGCTGGCACTGTTATGGGAGCACTGTGGCTGGCACTGCTATGGGAGCACTGTGGCTGGCACTGTTATGGGAGCACTGTGGCTGGCACTGTTATGGGAGCACTGTGGCTGGCACTGTTATGGGAGCACTGGATGGCACTGTTATGGGAGTACTGTGGTTGGCACTGTTAAGGGAGCACTGGATGGCACTGTTATGGGAGTACTGTGGTTGGCACTGTTAAGGGAACACTGGCTGTCACTGTCATGGGAGCACTTTAGCTGGCACTGTTATGGGAGCACTGTATCTGGCACTGTTATGGGAGCACTGTGGCTGGCACTGCTATGGGAGCACTGTGGCTGGCACTGTTATGGGAGCACTGTGGCTGGCACTGTTATGGGAGCACTGTGGTTGGCACTGTTATGGGAGCACTGGATGGCACTGTTATAGGAGCACTGGTTGGCACTGTTATGGGAGCACTGGATGGCACTGTTATGGGAGCACTGGCTGGCACTGTTATGGGAGCACTGTGTCTGGCACTGTTATGGGAGCACTGTGGTTAGCACTGTTATGGGAGCACTGGATGGCACTGTTATGGGAGAACTGGTTGGCACTGTTATGGGAGCACTGGATGGCACTGTTATGGGAGCACTGGCTGGCACTGTTATGGGAGCACTGTGGCTGGCACTGTTATGGGAGCACTGTGGCTGGCACTGTTATGGGAGCACTGTGGCTGGCACTGTTATGGGAGCACTGTGGCTGGCACTGTTTTGGGAGCACTGTGGCTGGCACTGTTATGGGAGCACTATGACTGGCACTGTTATGGGAGCACTGTGGTTGGCACTGTTATGGGAGCACTGGATGGCACTGTTATGGGAGCACTGGTTGGCACTGTTATGGGAGCACTGGATGGCACTGTTATGGGAACACTGGCTGGCACTGTTATGGGAGCACTGTGGCTGGCACTGTTATGGGAGCACTGTGGCTGGCACTGTTATGGGAGCACTGTGGCTGGCACTGTTATGGGAGCACTGTGGCTGGCACTGTTTTGGGAGCACTGTGGCTGGCACTGTTATGGGAGCACTGTGGCTGGCACTGTTATGGGAGCACTGTGGCTGGCACTGTTATGGGAGCACTGTGGCTGGCACTGTTATGGGAGCACTGTGGCTGGCACTGTTATGGGAGCACTGTGGCTGGCACTGTTATGGGAGCACTGTGGCTGGCACTGTTATGGGAGCACTGTGGCTGGCACCGTTATGGGAGCACTGTGGCTGGCACCGTTATGGGAGCACTGTGGCTGGCACCGTTATGGGAGCACTGTGGCTGACACCGTTATGGTAGCACTGTGGCTGGCACCGTTATGGGAGCACTGTGGCTGGCACCGTTATGGGAGCACTGTGGCTGGCACCGTTATGGGAGCACTGTGGCTGGCACCGTTATGGGAGCACTGTGGCTGGCACCGTTATGGGAGCACTGTGGCTGGCACCGTTATGGGAGCACTGTGGCTGGCACCGTTATGGGAGCACTGTGGCTGGCACCGTTATGGGAGCACTGTAGCTGGCACTGTTGTGGGAGTACTGGTTGGCACTGTTATGGGAGCACTGTGGTTGGCACTGTTAAGGGAGCACTGGTTGGCACTGTAATGGGAGCACTGGATGGCACTGTTATGGGAGTACTGGCTGGCACTGTTATGGGAGCACTGTGGCTGGCACTGCTATGGGAGCACTGTGGCTGGCACTGTTATGGGAGCACTGTGGCTGGCACTGTTATGGGAGCACTG
This sequence comes from Rhinoderma darwinii, assembly GCF_050947455.1. Lineage (NCBI taxonomy): Eukaryota > Metazoa > Chordata > Amphibia > Anura > Rhinodermatidae > Rhinoderma > Rhinoderma darwinii. Next base: position 102,090 of record NW_027464044.1, on the reverse strand, counting down.
TAGCTGGCACTGTTATGGGAGCACTGGCTGGCACTGTTATGGGAGCACTGTGGCTGGCACTGTTATGGGAGCACTGGCTGGCACTGTTATGGGAGCACTGTGGCTGGCACTGTTATGGGAGCACTGTTGCTGGCACTGTTATGGGAGCACTGTGGCTGGCACTGTTATGGGAGCACTGTGGCTGGCACTGTTTTGGGAGCACTGTGGCTGGCACTGTTATGGGAGCACTATGACTGGCACTGTTATGGGAGCACTGTGGCTGGCACTGTTATGGGAGCACTGTGGCTGGAACTGTTATGGGAGCACTGTGGCTGGCACTGTTATGGGAGCACTGTGGCTGGCACTGTTATGGGAGCACTGGATGGCACTGTTATGGGAGTACTGTGGTTGACACTGTTAAGGGAACACTGGCTGTCACTGTCATGGGAGCACTTTAGCTGGCACTGTTATGGGAGCACTGTATCTGGCACTGTTATGGGAGCACTGTGGCTGGCACTGCTATGGGAGCACTGTGGCTGGCACTGTTATGGGAGCACTGTGGTTGGCACTGTTATGGGAGCACTGGATGGCACTGTTATGGGAGCACTGGTTGGCACTGTTATGGGAGCACTGGATGGCACTGTTATGGGAGCACTGGCTGGCACTGTTATGGGAGCACTGTGTCTTGCACTGTTATGGGAGCACTGTGGCTGGCACTGTTATGGGAGCACTGTGGCTGGCACTGTTATGGGAGCACTGTGGCTAGCACTGTTATGGGAGCACTGTGGCTGGCACTGTTATGGGAGAACTGTGGCTGGCACTGTTATGGGAGCACTGTGGCTGGCACTGTTATGGGAGCACTGTGGCTGGCACTGTTATGGGAGCACTGTGGTTGGCACTGTTATGGGAGCACTGGATGGCACTGTTATGGGAGCACTGGTTGGCACTGTTATGGGAGCACTGGATGGCACTGTTATGGGAGCACTGGTTGGCACTGTTATGGGAGCACTGTGGCTGGCACTGTTATGGGAGCACTGTGGCTGGCACTGTTATGGGAGCACTGTGGCTGGCACTGTTATGGGAGCACTGTGGTTGGCACTGTTATGGGAGCACTGGATGGCACTGTTATGGGAGCACTGTGGCTGGCACTGTTATGGGAGCACTGTGGTTGGCACTGTTATGGGAGCACTGTGGCTGGCACTGTTATGGGAGCACTGTGGCTGGCACTGTTATGGGAGCACTGTGGCTGGCACTGTTATGGGAGCACTGTGGTTAGCACTGTTATGGGAGCACTGGATGGCACTGTTATGGGAGCACTGGTTGGCACTGTTATGGGAGCACTGGATGGCACTGTTATGGGAGCACTGGCTGGCACTGTTATGGGAGCACTGTGGCTGGCACTGTTATGGGAGCACTGTGGCTGGCACTGTTATGGGAGCACTGTGGCTGGCACTGTTATGGGAGCACTGTGGCTGGCACTGTTTTGGGAGCACTGACGCTGGCACTGTTATGGGAGCACTATGGCTGGCACTGTTATGGGAGCACTGTGGCTGGCACTGTTATGGGAGCACTGTGGCTGGCACTGTTATGGGAGCACTGTGGCTGGCACTGTTATGGGAGCACTGTGGCTGGCACTGTTATGGGAGCACTGTGGCTGGCACTGTTATGGGAGCACTGTGGCTGGCACTGTTATGGGAGCACTGTGGCTGGCACTGTTATGGGAGCACTGTGGCTGGCACTGTTATGGGAGCACTGTGGCTGGCACTGTTATGGGAGCACTGTGGCTAGCACTGTTATGGGAGCACTGTGGCTGGCACTGTTATGGGAGCACTGTGGCTGGCACTGTTATGGGAGCACTGTGGCTGGCACTGTTATGGGAGCACTGTGGCTGGCACTGATATGGGAGCACTGTGGTTGGCACTGTTATGGGAGCACTGGATGGCACTGTTATGGGAGCACTGGTTGGCACTGTTATGGGAGCACTGGATGGCACTGTTATGGGAGCACTGGCTGGCACTGTTATGGGAGCACTGTGGCTGGCACTGTTATGGGAGCACTGTGGCTGGCACTGTTATGGGAGCACTGTGGCTGGCACTGTTATGGGAGCACTGTGGCTGGCACTGTTTTGGGAGCACTGTGGCTGGCACTGTTATGGGAGCACTATGGCTGGCACTGTTATGGGAGCACTGTGGCTGGCACTGTTATGGGAGCACTGTGGCTGGCACTGTTATGGGAGCACTGTGGCTGGCACTGTTATGGGAGCACTGTGGCTGGCACTGTTATGGGAGCACTGTGGCTGGCACTGTTATGGGAGCACTGTGGCTGGCACTGTTATGGGAGCACTATGGCTGGCACTGTTATGGGAGCACTGTGGCTGGCACTGTTATGGGAGCACTGTGGCTGGCACCGTTATGGGAGCACTGTGGCTGGCACCGTTATGGGAGCACTGTGGCTGGCACTGTTATGGGAGCACTGGTTGGCACTGTTATGGGAGCACTGGATGGCACTGTTATGGGAGCACTGGATGGCACTGTTATGGGAGCACTGTGGCTGGCACTGTTATGGGAGCACTGTGGCTAGTACTGTTATGGGAGCACTGTGGCTGGCACTGTTATGGGAGCACTGTGGCTGGCACTGTTATGGGAGCACTGTGGCTGGCACTGTTATGGGAGCACTGTTGCTGGCACTGTTATGGGAGCACTGTGGTTGGCACTGTTATGGGAGCACTGGATGGCACTGTTATGGGAGCACTGGTTGGCACTGTTATGGGAGCACTGGATGGCACTGTTATGGGAACACTGGCTGGCACTGTTATGGGAGCACTGTGGCTGGCACTGTTATGGGAGCACTGTGGCTGGCACTGTTATGGGAGCACTGTGGCTGGCACTGTTATGGGAGCACTGTGGCTGGCACTGTTATGGGAGCACTGTGGCTGGCACTGTTTTGGGAGCACTGTGGCTGGCACTGTTATGGGAGCACTATGGCTGGCACTGTTATGGGAGCACTGTGGCTGGCACTGTTATGGGAGCACTGTGGCTGGCACTGTTATGGGAGCACTGTGGCTGGCACTGTTATGGGAGCACTGTGGCTGGCACTGTTATGGGAGCACTGTGGCTGGCACTGTTATGGGAGCACTGTGGCTGGCACCGTTATGGGAGCACTGTGGCTGGCACCGTTATGGGAGCACTGTGGCTGGCACCGTTATGGGAGCACTGTGGCTGACACCGTTATGGGAGCACTGTGGCTGGCACCGTTATGGGAGCACTGTGGCTGGCACCGTTATGGGAGCACTGTGGCTGGCACCGTTATGGGAGCACTGTGGCTGGCACCGTTATGGGAGCACTGTGGCTGGCACCGTTATGGGAGCACTGTGGCTGGCACCGTTATGGGAGCACTGTAGCTGGCACTGTTATGGGAGTACTGGTTGGCACTGTTATGGGAGCACTGTGGTTGGCACTGTTAAGGGAGCACTGGTTGGCACTGTTATGGGAGCACTGGATGGCACTGTTATGGGAGTACTGGCTGGCACTGTTATGGGAGCACTGTGGCTGGCACTGTTATGGGAGCACTGTGGCTGGCACTGTTATGGGAGCACTGTGGCTGGCACTGTTATGGGAGCACTGTAGCTGGCACTGTTATGGGAGCACTGGTTGGCACTGTTATGGGAGCACTGTGGTTGGCACTGTTAAGGGAGCACTGGATGGCACTGTTATGGGAGTACTGTGGTTGGCACTGTTAAGGGAACACTGGCGGTCACTGTTATGGGAGCACTTTAGCTGGCACTGTTATGGGAGCACTGTATCTGGCACTGTTATGGGAGCACTGTGGCTAGCACTGTTATGGGAGCACTGTGGCTGGCACTGTTATGGGAGCACTGTGGCTGGCACTGTTATGGGAGCACTGTGGCTGGCACTGTTATTGGAGCACTGTGGCTGGCACAGTTATGGGAGAACTGTGGCTGGCACGGTTATGGGAGCACTGTGGCTGGCACTGTTATGGGAGCACTGTGGCTGGCACTGTTATGGGAGCACTGTGGCTGGCACTGTTATGGGAGCACTGTGGCTGGCACTGTTATGGGAGCACTGTGGCTGGCACTGTTATGGGAGCACTGTGGCTGGCACTGTTATGGGAGCACTGTGGCTGGCACTGTTATGGGAGCACTGTGGCTGGCACTGTTATGGGAGCACTGTGGCTGGCACTGTTATGGGAGCACTGGATGGCACTGTTATGGGAGCACTGGTTGGCACTGTTATGGGAGCACTGGATGGCACTCTTATGGGAGCACTGGCTGGCACTGTTATGGGAGCACTGTGGCTGGCACTGTTATGGGAGCACTGTGGCTGGCACTGTTATGAGAGCACTGTGGCTGGCACTGTTATGGGAGCACTGTGGCTGGCACTGTTATGTGAGCACTGTGGCTGGCACTGTTATGGGAGCACTGTGGCTGGCACTGTTATGGGAGCACTGTGGTTGGCACTGTTATGGGAGCACTGGATGGCACTGTTATGGGAGCACTGGTTGGCACTGTTATGGGAGCACTGGATGGCACTGTTATGGGAGCACTGGCTGGCACTGTTATGGGAGCACTGTGGCTGGCACCGTTATGGGAGCACTGTGGCTGGCACTGTTATGGGAGCACTGTGGTTGGCACTGTTATGGGAGCAATGGAGGGCACTGTTATGGGAGCACTGGTTGGCACTGTTATGGGAGAACTGGTTGGCACTGTAATGGGTGCACTGGTTGGCACTGTTATGGGAGCACTGGATGGCACTGTTATGGGAGTACTGGCTGGCCCTGTTATGGGAGCACTGTGGCTGGCACTGTTATGGGAGCACTGTGGCTGGCACTGTTATGGGAGCACCGTGGCTGGCACTGTTATGGGAGCACTGGTTGGCACTGTTATGGGAGCACTGTGGTTGGCACTGTTAAGGGAGCACTGGATGGCACTGTTATGGGAGTACTGTGGTTGGCACTGTTAAGGGAACACTGGCTGTCACTGTTATGGGAGCACTTTAGCTGGCACTGTTATGGGAGCACTGTATCTGGCACTGTTATGGGAGCACTGTGGATAGCACTGTTATGGGAGCACTGTGGCTGGCACTGTTATGGGAGCACTGTGGCTGGCACTGTTTTGGGAGCACTGTGGCTGGCACTGTTATGGGAGCACTATGGCTGGCACTGTTATGGGAGCACTGTGGCTGGCACTGTTATGGGAGCACTGTGGCTGGCACTGTTATGGGAGCACTGTGTCTGGCACTGTTATGGGAGCACTGTGGCTGGCACTGTTATGGGAGCACTGTGGCTGGCACTGTTATGGGAGCACTGTGGCTGGCACTGTTATGGGAGCACTGTGGCTGGCACTGTTATGGGAGCACTGTGGCTAGCACTGTTATGGGAGCACTGTGGCTGGCACTGTTATGGGAGCACTGTGGCTGGCACTGTTATGGGAGCACTGTGGCTGGCACTGTTATGGGAGCACTGTGGCTGGCACTGTTATGGGAGCACTGTGGTTGGCACTGTTATGGGAGCACTGGATGGCACTGTTATGGGAGCACTGGTTGGCACTGTTATGGGAGCACTGGATGGCACTGTTATGGGAGCACTGGCTGGCACTGTTATGGGAGCACTGTGGCTGGCACTGTTATGGGAGCATTGTGGCTGGCACTGTTATGGGAGCACTGTGGCTGGCACTGTTATGGGAGCACTGTGGCTGGCACTGTTTTGGGAGCACTGTGGCTGGCACTGTTATGGGAGCACTATGGCTGGCACTGTTATGGGAGCACTGTGGCTGGCACTGTTATGGGAGCACTGTGGCTGGCACTGTTATGGGAGCACTGTGGCTGGCACTGTTATGGGAGCACTGTGGCTGGCACTGTTATGGGAGAACTGTGGCTGGCACTGTTATGGGAGCACTGTGGCTGGCACTGTTATGGGAGCACTGTGGCTGGCACTGTTATGGGAGCACTGTGGCTGGCACTGTTATGGGAGCACTATGGCTGGCACTGTTATGGGAGCACTGTGGCTGGCACTGTTATGGGAGCACTGTGGCTGTCACCGTTATGGGAGCACTGTGGCTGGCACCGTTATGGGAGCACTGTGGCTGGCACCGTTATGGGAGCACTGTGGCTGGCACTGTTATGGGAGCACTGTGGCTGGCACTGTTATGGGAGCACTGTGGCTGGCACTTTTATGGGAGCACTGTGGTTGGCTCTGTTATGGGAGCACTGGATGGCACTGTTATGGGAGCACTGGTTGGTACTGTTATGGGAGCACTGGATGGCACTGTTATGGGAGCACTGGCTGGCACTGTTATGGGAGCACTGTGGCTGGCACTGTTATGGGAGCACTGTGGCTGGCACTGTTATGGGAGCACTGTGGCTGGCACTGCTATGGGAGCACTGTGGCTGGCACTGTTATGGGAGCACTGTGGCTGGCACTGTTATGGGAGCACTGTGGCTGGAACTGTTATGGGAGCACTGTGTCTGGCACTGTTATGGGAGCACTGTGGCTGGCACTGTTATGGGAGCACTGGATGGCACTGTTATGGGAGTACTGTGGTTGGCACTGTTAAGGGAGCACTGGATGGCACTGTTATGGGAGTACTGTGGTTGGCACTGTTAAGGGAACACTGGCTGTCACTGTCATGGGAGCACTTTAGCTGGCACTGTTATGGGAGCACTGTATCTGGCACTGTTATGGGAGCACTGTGGCTGGCACTGCTATGGGAGCACTGTGGCTGGCACTGTTATGGGAGCACTGTGGCTGGCACTGTTATGGGAGCACTGTGGTTGGCACTGTTATGGGAGCACTGGATGGCACTGTTATGGGAGCACTGGTTGGCACTGTTATGGGAGCACTGGATGGCACTGTTATGGGAGCACTGGCTGGCACTGTTATGGGAGCACTGTGTCTGGCACTGTTATGGGAGCACTGTGGCTGGCACTGTTATGGGAGCACTGTGGCTGGCACTGTTATGGGAGCACTGTGGCTAGCACTGTTATGGGAGCACTGTGGTTGGCACTGTTATGGGAGCACTGTGGCTGGCACTGTTATGGGAGCACTGTGGCTGGCACTGTTATGGGAGCACTGTGGCTGGCACTGTTATGGGAGCACTGTGGTTAGCACTGTTATGGGAGCACTGGATGGCACTGTTATGGGAGCACTGGTTGGCACTGTTATGGGAGCACTGGATGGCACTGTTATGGGAGCACTGGCTGGCACTGTTATGGGAGCACTGTGGCTGGCACTGTTATGGGAGCACTGTTGCTGGCACTGTTATGGGAGCACTGTGGCTGGCACTGTTATGGGAGCACTGTGGCTGGCACTGTTTTGGGAGCACTGTGGCTGGCACTGTTATGGGAGCACTATGACTGGCACTGTTATGGGAGCACTGTGGCTGGCACTGTTATGGGAGCACTGTGGCTGGCACTGTTATGGGAGCACTGTGGCTGGCACTGTTATGGGAGCACTGTGGCTGGCACTGTTATGGGAGCACTGTGGCTGGCACTGTTATGGGAGCACTGTGGCTGGCACTGTTATGGGAGCACTGTGGCTGGCACTGTTATGGGAGCACTGTGGCTGGCACTGTTATGGGAGCACTGTGGCTAGCACTGTTATGGGAGCACTGTGGCTGGCACTGTTATGGGAGCACTGTGGCTGGCACTGTTATGGGAGCACTGTGGCTGGCACTGTTATGGGAGCACTGTGGCTGGCACTGTTATGGGAGCACTGTGGCTGGCACTGTTATGGGAGCACTGTGGCTAGCACTGTTATGGGAGCACTGTGGCTGGCACTGTTATGGGAGCACTGTGGCTGGCACTGTTATGGGAGCACTGTGGCTGGCACTGTTATGGGAGCACTGTGGCTGGCACTGTTATGGGAGCACTGGTTGGCACTGTTATGGGAGCACTGGATGGCACTATTATGGGAGCACTGGATGGCACTGTTATGGGAGCACTGTGGCTGGCACTGTTATGGGAGCACTGTGGCTAGTACTGTTATGGGAGCACTGTGGCTGGCACTGTTATGGGAGCACTGTGGCTGGCACTGTTATGGGAGCACTGTGGCTGGCACTGTCATGGGAGCACTGTGGCTGGCACTGTTATGGGAGCACTGTGGTTGGCACTGTTATGGGAGCACTGGATGGCACTGTTATGGGAGCACTGGTTGGCACTGTTATGGGAGCACTGGATGGCACTGTTATGGGAACACTGGCTGGCACTGTTATGGGAGCACTGTGGCTGGCTCTGTTATGGGAGCACTGGATGGCACTGTTATGGGAGCACTGGTTGGTACTGTTATGGGAGCACTGGATGGCACTGTTATGGGAGCACTGGCTGGCACTGTTATGGGAGCACTGTGGCTGGCACTGTTATGGGAGCACTGTGGCTGGCACTGTTATGGGAGCACTGTGGCTGGCACTGCTATGGGAGCACTGTGGCTGGCACTGTTATGGGAGCACTGTGGCTGGCACTGTTATGGGAGCACTGTGGCTGGAACTGTTATGGGAGCACTGTGGCTGGCACTGTTATGGGAGCACTGTGGCTGGCACTGTTATGGGAGCACTGGATGGCACTGTTATGGGAGTACTGTGGTTGGCACTGTTAAGGGAGCACTGGATGGCACTGTTATGGGAGTACTGTGGTTGGCACTGTTAAGGGAACACTGGCTGTCACTATCATGGGAGCACTTTAGCTGGCACTGTTATGGGAGCACTGTATCTGGCACTGTTATGGGAGCACTGTGGCTGGCACTGCTATGGGAGCACTGTGGCTGGCACTGTTATGGGAGCACTGTGGCTGGCACTGTTATGGGAGCACTGTGGTTGGCACTGTTATGGGAGCACTGGATGGCACTGTTATGGGAGCACTGGTTGGCACTGTTATGGGAGCACTGGATGGCACTGTTATGGGAGCACTGGCTGGCACTGTTATGGGAGCACTGTGTCTGGCACTGTTATGGGAGCACTGTGGCTGGCACTGTTATGGGAGCACTGTGGCTGGCACTGTTATGGGAGCACTGTGGCTAGCACTGTTATGGGAGCACTGTGGTTGGCACTGTTATGGGAGCACTGTGGCTGGCACTGTTATGGGAGCACTGTGGCTGGCACTGTTATGGGAGCACTGTGGCTGGCACTGTTATGGGAGCACTGTGGTTAGCACTGTTATGGGAGCACTGGATGGCACTGTTATGGGAGCACTGGTTGGCACTGTTATGGGAGCACTGGATGGCACTGTTATGGGAGCACTGGATGGCACTGTTATGGGAGCACTGTGGCTGGCACTGTTATGGGAGCACTGTGGCTGGCACTGTTATGGGAGCACTGTGGCTGGCACTGTTATGGGAGCACTGTGGCTGGCACTGTTTTGGGAGCACTGTGGCTGGCACTGTTATGGGAGCACTATGACTGGCACTGTTATGGGAGCACTGTGGCTGGCACTGTTATGGGAGCACTGTGGCTGGCACTGTTATGGGAGCACTGTGGCTGGCACTGTTATGGGAGCACTGTGGCTGGCACTGTTATGGGAGCACTGTGGCTGGCACTGTTATGGGAGCACTGTGGCTGGCACTGTTATGGGAGCACTGTGGCTAGCACTGTTATGGGAGCACTGTGGCTGGCACTGTTATGGGAGCACTGTGGCTGGCACTGTTATGGGAGCACTGTGGCTGGCACTGTTATGGGAGCACTGTGGCTGGCACTGTTATGGGAGCACTGTGGCTGGCACTGTTATGGGAGCACTGGTTGGCACTGTTATGGGAGAACTGGATGGCACTATTATGGGAGCACTGGATGGCACTGTTATGGGAGCACTGTGGCTGGCACTGTTATGGGAGCACTGTGGCTAGTACTGTTATGGGAGCACTGTGGCTGGCACTGTTATGGGAGCACTGTGGCTGGCACTGTTATGGGAGCACTGTGGCTGGCACTGTTATGGGAGCACTGTGGCTGGCACTGTCATGGGAGCACTGTGGCTGGCACTGTTATGGGAGCACTGTGGTTGGCACTGTTATGGGAGCACTGGATGGCACTGTTATGGGAGCACTGGTTGGCACTGTTATGGGAGCACTGGATGGCACTGTTATGGGAACACTGGCTGGCACTGTTATGGGAGCACTGTGGCTGGCACTGTTATGGGAGCACTATGGCTGGCACTGTTATGGGAGCACTGTGGCTGGCACTGTTATGGGAGCACTGTGGCTGGCACTGTTATGGGAGCACTGTGGCTGGCACTGTTATGGGAGCACTGTGGCTGGCACTGTTATGGGAGCACTGTGGCTGGCACTGTTATGGGAGCACTGTGGCTGGCACCGTTATGGGAGCACTGTGGCTGGCACCGTTATGGGAGCACTGTGGCTGGCACTGTTATGGGAGCACTGTGGCTGGCACTGTTATGGGAGCACTGTGGCTGGCACTGTTATGGGAGCACTGTGGCTGGCACTTTTATGGGAGCACTGTGGTTGGCTCTGTTATGGGAGCACTGGATGGCACTGTTATGGGAGCACTGGTTGGTACTGTTATGGGAGCACTGGATGGCACTGTTATGGGAGCACTGGCTGGCACTGTTATGGGAGCACTGTGGCTGGCACTGTTATGGGAGCACTGTGGCTGGCACTGTTATGGGAGCACTGTGGCTGGCACTGCTATGGGAGCACTGTGGCTGGCACTGTTATGGGAGCACTGTGGCTGGCACTGTTATGGGAGCACTGTGGCTGGCACTGTTATGGGAGCACTGGATGGCACTGTTATGGGAGTACTGTGGTTGGCACTGTTAAGGGAGCACTGGATGGCACTGTTATGGGAGTACTGTGGTTGGCACTGTTAAGGGAACACTGGCTGTCACTGTCATGGGAGCACTTTAGCTGGCACTGTTATGGGAGCACTGTATCTGGCACTGTTATGGGAGCACTGTGGCTGGCACTGCTATGGGAGCACTGTGGCTGGCACTGTTATGGGAGCACTGTGGCTGGCACTGTTATGGGAGCACTGTGGTTGGCACTGTTATGGGAGCACTGGATGGCACTGTTATAGGAGCACTGGTTGGCACTGTTATGGGAGCACTGGATGGCACTGTTATGGGAGCACTGGCTGGCACTGTTATGGGAGCACTGTGTCTGGCACTGTTATGGGAGCACTGTGGCTGGCACTGTTATGGGAGCACTGTGGCTGGCACTGTTATGGGAGCACTGTGGCTAGCACTGTTATGGGAGCACTGTGGTTGGCACTGTTATGGGAGCACTGTGGCTGGCATTGTTATGGGAGCACTGTGGCTGGCACTGTTATGGGAGCACTGTGGCTGGCACTGTTATGGGAGCACTGTGGTTAGCACTGTTATGGGAGCACTGGATGGCACTGTTATGGGAGCACTGGTTGGCACTGTTATGGGAGCACTGGATGGCACTGTTATGGGAGCACTGGCTGGCACTGTTATGGGAGCACTGTGGCTGGCACTGTTATGGGAGCACTGTGGCTGGCACTGTTATGGGAGCACTGTGGCTGGCACTGTTATGGGAGCACTGTGGCTGGCACTGTTTTGGGAGCACTGTGGCTGGCACTGTTATGGGAGCACTATGACTGGCACTGTTATGGGAGCACTGTGGCTGGCACTGTTATGGGAGCACTGTGGCTGGCACTGTTATGGGAGCACTGTGGCTGGCACTGTTATGGGAGCACTGTGGCTGGCACTGTTATGGGAACACTGTGGCTGGCACTGTTATGGGAGCACTGTGGCTGGCACTGTTATGGGAGCACTGTGGCTGGCACTGTTATGGGAGCACTGTGGCTGGCACTGTTAAGGGAGCACTGTGGCTAGCACTGTTATGGGAGCACTGTGGCTGGCACTGTTATGGGAGCACTGTGGCTGGCACTGTTATGGGAGCACTGTGGCTGGCACTGTTATGGGAGCACTGTGGCTGGCACTGTTATGGGAGCACTGTGGCTGGCACTGTTATGGGAGCACTGTGGCTAGCACTGTTATGGGAGCACTGTGGCTGGCACTGTTATGGGAGCACTGTGGCTGGCACTGTTATGGGAGCACTGTGGCTGGCACTGTTATGGGAGCACTGTGGCTGGCACTGTTATGGGAGCACTGTGGCTGGCACTGTTATGGGAGCACTGTGGCTGGCACTGTTATGGGAGCACTGTGGCTGGCACTGTTATGTGAGCACTGTGGCTGGCACTGTTATGGGAGCACTGTGGCTGGCACTGTTATGGGAGCACTGTGGCTGGCACTGTTATGGGAGCACTGTGGTTGGCACTGTTATGGGAGCACTGGATGGCACTGTTATGGGAGCACTGGTTGGCACTGTTATGGGAGCACTGGATGGCACTCTTATGGGAGCACTGGCTGGCACTGTTATGGGAGCACTGTGGCTGGCACTGTTATGGGAGCACTGTGGCTGGCACTGTTATGAGAGCACTGTGGCTGGCACTGTTATGGGAGCACTGTGGCTGGCACTGTTATGTGAGCACTGTGGCTGGCACTGTTATGGGAGCACTGTGGCTGGCACTGTTATGGGAGCACTGTGGTTGGCACTGTTATGGGAGCACTGGATGGCACTGTTATGGGAGCACTGGTTGGCACTGTTATGGGAGCACTGGATGGCACTGTTATGGGAGCACTGGCTGGCACTGTTATGGGAGCACTGTGGCTGGCACCGTTATGGGAGCACTGTGGCTGGCACTGTTATGGGAGCACTGTGGTTGGCACTGTTATGGGAGCAATGGAGGGCACTGTTATGGGAGCACTGGTTGGCACTGTTATGGGAGAACTGGTTGGCACTGTAATGGGTGCACTGGTTGGCACTGTTATGGGAGCACTGGATGGCACTGTTATGGGAGTACTGGCTGGCACTGTTATGGGAGCACTGTGGCTGGCACTGTTATGGGAGCACTGTGGCTGGCACTGTTATGGGAGCACCGTGGCTGGCACTGTTATGGGAGCACTGGTTGGCACTGTTATGGGAGCACTGTGGTTGGCACTGTTAAGGGAGCACTGGATGGCACTGTTATGGGAGTACTGTGGTTGGCACTGTTAAGGGAACACTGGCTGTCACTGTTATGGGAGCACTTTAGCTGGCACTGTTATGGGAGCACTGTATCTGGCACTGTTATGGGAGCACTGTGGATAGCACTGTTATGGGAGCACTGTGGCTGGCACTGTTATGGGAGCACTGTGGCTGGCACTGTTTTGGGAGCACTGTGGCTGGCACTGTTATGGGAGCACTGTGGCTGGCACTGTTATGGGAGCACTGTGGCTGGCACTGTTATGGGAGCACTGTGTCTGGCACTGTTATGGGAGCACTGTGGCTGGCACTGTTATGGGAGCACTGTGGCTGGCACTGTTATGGGAGCACTGTGGCTGGCACTGTTATGGGAGCACTGTGGCTGGCACTGTTATGGGAGCACTGTGGCTAGCACTGTTATGGGAGCACTGTGGCTGGCACTGTTATGGGAGCACTGTGGCTGGCACTGTTATGGGAGCACTGTGGCTGGCACTGTTATGGGAGCACTGTGGCTGGCACTGTTATGGGAGCACTGTGGTTGGCACTGTTATGGGAGCACTGGATGGCACTGTTATGGGAGCACTGGTTGGCACTGTTATGGGAGCACTGGATGGCACTGTTATGGGAGCACTGGCTGGCACTGTTATGGGAGCACTGTGGCTGGCACTGTTATGGGAGCATTGTGGCTGGCACTGTTATGGGAGCACTGTGGCTGGCACTGTTATGGGAGCACTGTGGCTGGCACTGTTTTGGGAGCACTGTGGCTGGCACTGTTATGGGAGCACTATGGCTGGCACTGTTATGGGAGCACTGTGGCTGACACTGTTATGGGAGCACTGTGGCTGGCACTGTTATGGGAGCACTGTGGCTGGCACTGTTATGGGAGCACTGTGGCTGGCACTGTTATGGGAGCACTGTGGCTGGCACTGTTATGGGAGCACTGTGGCTGGCACTGTTATGGGAGCACTGTGGCTGGCACTGTTATGGGAGCACTATGGCTGGCACTGTTATGGGAGCACTGTGGCTGGCACTGTTATGGGAGCACTGTGGCTGGCACCGTTATGGGAGCACTGTGGCTGGCACCGTTATGGGAGCACTGTGGCTGGCACCGTTATGGGAGCACTGTGGCTGGCACTGTTATGGGAGAACTGTGGCTGGCACTGTTATGGGAGCACTGTGGCTGGCACTTTTATGGGAGCACTGTGGTTGGCTCTGTTATGGGAGCACTGGATGGCACTGTTATGGGAGCACTGGTTGGTACTGTTATAGGAGCACTGGATGGCACTGTTATGGGAGCACTGGCTGGCACTGTTATGGGAGCACTGTGGCTGGCACTGTTATGGGAGCACTGTGGCTGGCACTGTTATGGGAGCACTGTGGCTGGCACTGCTATGGGAGCACTGTGGCTGGCACTGTTATGGGAGCACTGTGGCTGGCACTGTTATGGGAGCACTGTGGCTGGAACTGTTATGGGAGCACTGTGGCTGGCACTGTTATGGGAGCACTGTGGCTGGCACTCTTATGGGAGCACTGGATGGCACTGTTATGGGAGTACTGTGGTTGGCACTGTTAAGGGAGCACTGGATGGCACTGTTATGGGAGTACTGTGGTTGGCACTGTTAAGGGAACACTGGCTGTCACTGTCATGGGAGCACTGGCTGGCACTGTTATGGGAGCACTGTGTCTGGCACTGTTATGGGAGCACTGTGGCTGGCACTGTTATGGGAGCACTGTGGCTGGCACTGTTATGGGAGCACTGTGGCTGGCACTGTTATGGGAGCACTGTGGTTGGCACTGTTATGGGAGCACTGTGGCTGGCACTGTTATGGGAGCACTGTGGCTGGCACTGTTATGGGAGCACTGTGGCTGGCACTGTTATGGGAGCACTGTGGTTAGCACTGTTATGGGAGCACTGGATGGCACTGTTATGGGAGCACTGGTTGGCACTGTTATGGGAGCACTGGATGGCACTGTTATGGGAGCACTGGCTGGCACTGTTATGGGAGCACTGTGGCTGGCACTGTTATGGGAGCACTGTGGCTGGCACTGTTATGGGAGCACTGTGGCTGGCACTGTTATGGGAGCACTGTGGCTGGCACTGTTTTGGGAGCACTGTGGCTGGCACTGTTATGGGAGCACTATGACTGGCACTGTTATGGGAGCACTGTGGCTGGCACTGTTATGGGAGCACTGTGGCTGGCACTGTTATGGGAGCACTGTGGCTGGCACTGTTATGGGAGCACTGTTGCTGGCACTGTTATGGGAGCACTGTGGCTGGCACTGTTATGGGAGCACTGTGGCTTGCACTGTTATGGGAGCACTGTGGCTGGCACTGTTATGGGAGCACTGTGGCTAGCACTGTTATGGGAGCACTGTGGCTGGCACTGTTATGGGAGCACTGTGGCTGGCACTGTTATGGGAGCACTGTGGCTGGCACTGTTATGGGAGCACTGTGGCTGGCACTGTTATGGGAGCACTGTGGCTGGCACTGTTATGGGAGCACTGTGGCTAGCACTGTTATGGGAGCACTGTGGCTGGCACTGTTATGGGAGCACTGTGGCTGGCACTGTTATGGGAGCACTGTGGCTGGCACTGTTATGGGAGCACTGTGGCTGGCACTGTTATGGGAGCACTGGTTGGCACTGTTATGGGAGCACTGGATGGCACTATTATGGGAGCACTGGATGGCACTGTTATGGGAGCACTGTGGCTGGCACTGTTATGGGAGCACTGTGGCTAGTACTGTTATGGGAGCACTGTGGCTGGCACTGTTATGGGAGCACTGTGGCTGGCACTGTTATGGGAGCACTGTGGCTGGCACTGTCATGGGAGCACTGTGGCTGGCACTGTCATGGGAGCACTGTGGTTGGCACTGTTATGGGAGCACTGGATGGCACTGTTATGGGAGCACTGGTTGGCACTGTTATGGGAGCACTGGATGGCACTGTTATGGGAACACTGGCTGGCACTGTTATGGGAGCACTGTGGCTGGCACTGTTATGGGAGCACTATGGCTGGCACTGTTATGGGAGCACTGTGGCTGGCACTGTTATGGGAGCACTGTGGCTGGCACTGTTATGGGAGCACTGTGGCTGGCACTGTTATGGGAGCACTGTGGCTGGCACCGTTATGGGAGCACTGTGGCTGGCACCGTTATGGGAGCACTGTGGCTGGCACCGTTATGGGAGCACTGTGGCTGGCACTGTTATGGGAGCACTGTGGCTGGCACTGTTATGGGAGCACTGTGGCTGGCACTGTTATGGGAGCACTGTGGCTGGCACTTTTATGGGAGCACTGTGGTTGGCTCTGTTATGGGAGCACTGGATGGCACTGTTATGGGAGCACTGGTTGGTACTGTTATGGGAGCACTGGATGGCACTGTTATGGGAGCACTGGCTGGCACTGTTATGGGAGCACTGTGGCTGGCACTGTTATGGGAGCACTGTGGCTGGCACTGTTATGGGAGCACTGTGGCTGGCACTGCTATGGGAGCACTGTGGCTGGCACTGTTATGGGAGCACTGTGGCTGGCACTGTTATGGGAGCACTGTGGCTGGAACGGTTATGGGAGCACTGTGGCTGGCACTGTTATGGGAGCACTGTGGCTGGCACTGTTATGGGAGCACTGGATGGCACTGTTATGGGAGTACTGTGGTTGGCACTGTTAAGGGAACACTGGCTGTCACTATCATGGGAGCACTTTAGCTGGCACTGTTATGGGAGCACTGTATCTGGCACTGTTATGGGAGCACTGTGGCTGGCACTGCTATGGGAGCACTGTGGCTGGCACTGTTATGGGAGCACTGTGGCTGGCACTGTTATGGGAGCACTGTGGTTGGCACTGTTATGGGAGCACTGGATGGCACTGTTATGGGAGCACTGGTTGGCACTGTTATGGGAGCACTGGATGGCACTGTTATGGGAGCACTGGCTGGCACTGTTATGGGAGCACTGTGTCTGGCACTGTTATGGGAGCACTGTGGCTGGCACTGTTATGGGAGCACTGTGGCTGGCACTGTTATGGGAGCACTGTGGCTAGCACTGTTATGGGAGCACTGTGGTTGGCACTGTTATGGGAGCACTGTGGCTGGCACTGTTATGGGAGCACTGTGGCTGGCACTGTTATGGGAGCACTGTGGCTGGCACTGTTATGGGAGCACTGTGGTTAGCACTGTTATGGGAGCACTGGATGGCACTGTTATGGGAGCACTGGTTGGCACTGTTATGGGAGCACTGGATGGCACTGTTATGGGAGCACTGGCTGGCACTGTTATGGGAGCACTGTGGCTGCTACTGTTATGGGAGCACTGTGGCTGGCACTGTTATGGGAGCACTGTGGCTGGCACTGTTATGGGAGCACTGTGGCTGGCACTGTTTTGGGAGCACTGGCTGGCACTGTTATGGGAGCACTATGACTGGCACTGTTATGGGAGCACTGTGGCTGGAACTGTTATGGGAGCACTGTGGCTGGCACTGTTATGGGAGCACTGTGGCTGGCACTGTTATGGGAGCACTGTGGCTGGCACTGTTATGGGAGCACTGTGGCTGGCACTGTTATGGGAGCACTGTGGCTGGCACTGTTATGGGAGCACTGTGGCTGGCACTGTTATGGGAGCACTGTGGCTAGCACTGTTATGGGAGCACTGTGGCTGGCACTGTTATGGGAGCACTGTGGCTGGCACTGTTATGGGAGCACTGTGGCTGGCACTGTTATGGGAGCACTGGCTGGCACTGTTATGGGAGCACTGTGGCTGGCACTGTTATGGGAGCACTGTGGCTAGCACTGTTATGGGAGCACTGTGGCTGGCACTGTTATGGGAGCACTGTGGCTGGCACTGTTATGGGAGCACTGTGGCTGGCACTGTTATGGGAGCACTGTGGCTGGCACTGTTATGGGAGCACTGGTTGGCACTGTTATGGGAGCACTGGATGGCACTATTATGGGAGCACTGGATGGCACTGTTATGGGAGCACTGTGGCTGGCACTGTTATGGGAGCACTGTGGCTAGTACTGTTATGGGAGCACTGTGGCTGGCACTGTTATGGGAGCACTGTGGCTGGCACTGTTATGGGAGCACTGTGGCTGGCACTGTTATGGGAGCACTGTGGCTGGCACTGTTATGGGAGCACTGTGGTTGGCACTGTTATGGGAGCACTGTGGCTGGCACTGTTATGGGAGCACTGTGGCTGGCACTGTTATGGGAGCACTGTGGCTGGCACTGTTATGGGAGCACTGTGGTTGGCACTGTTATGGGAGCACTGGATGGCACTGTTATGGGAGCACTGGTTGGCACTGTTATGGGAGCACTGGATGGCACTGTTATGGGAACACTGGCTGGCACTGTTATGGGAGCACTGTGGCTGGCACTGTTATGGGAGCACTATGGCTGGCACTGTTATGGGAGCACTGTGGCTGGCACTGTTATGGGAGCACTGTGGCTGGCACTGTTATGGGAGCACTGTGGCTGGCACTGTTATGGGAGCACTGTGGCTGGCACTGTTATGGGAGCACTGTGGCTGGCACTGTTATGGGAGCACTGTGGCTGGCACCGTTATGGGAGCACTGTGGCTGGCACCGTTATGGGAGCACTGTGGCTGGCACCGTTATGGGAGCACTGTGGCTGGCACTGTTATGGGAGCACTGTGGCTGGCACTGTTATGGGAGCACTGTGGCTGGCACTTTTATGGGAGCACTGTGGTTGGCTCTGTTATGGGAGCACTGGATGGCACTGTTATGGGAGCACTGGTTGGTACTGTTATGGGAGCACTGGATGGCACTGTTATGGGAGCACTGGCTGGCACTGTTATGGGAGCACTGTGGCTGGCACTGTTATGGGAGCACTGTGGCTGGCACTGTTATGGGAGCACTGTGGCTGGCACTGCTATGGGAGCACTGTGGCTGGCACTGTTATGGGAGCACTGTGGCTGGCACTGTTATGGGAGCACTGTGGCTGGCACTGTTATGGGAGCACTGGATGGCACTGTTATGGGAGTACTGTGGTTGGCACTGTTAAGGGAGCACTGGATGGCACTGTTATGGGAGTACTGTGGTTGGCACTGTTAAGGGAACACTGGCTGTCACTGTCATGGGAGCACTTTAGCTGGCACTGTTATGGGAGCACTGTATCTGGCACTGTTATGGGAGCACTGTGGCTGGCACTGCTATGGGAGCACTGTGGCTGGCACTGTTATGGGAGCACTGTGGCTGGCACTGTTATGGGAGCACTGTGGTTGGCACTGTTATGGGAGCACTGGATGGCACTGTTATAGGAGCACTGGTTGGCACTGTTATGGGAGCACTGGATGGCACTGTTATGGGAGCACTGGCTGGCACTGTTATGGGAGCACTGTGTCTGGCACTGTTATGGGAGCACTGTGGTTAGCACTGTTATGGGAGCACTGGATGGCACTGTTATGGGAGAACTGGTTGGCACTGTTATGGGAGCACTGGATGGCACTGTTATGGGAGCACTGGCTGGCACTGTTATGGGAGCACTGTGGCTGGCACTGTTATGGGAGCACTGTGGCTGGCACTGTTATGGGAGCACTGTGGCTGGCACTGTTATGGGAGCACTGTGGCTGGCACTGTTTTGGGAGCACTGTGGCTGGCACTGTTATGGGAGCACTATGACTGGCACTGTTATGGGAGCACTGTGGCTGGCACTGTTATGGGAGCACTGTGGCTGGCACTGTTATGGGAGCACTGTGGCTGGCACTGTTATGGGAGCACTGTGGCTGGCACTGTTATGGGAGCACTGTGGCTGGCACTGTTATGGGAGCACTGTGGCTGGCACTGTTATGGGAGCACTGTGGCTGGCACTGTTATGGGAGCACTGTGGCTGGCACTGTTATGGGAGCACTGTGGCTAGCACTGTTATGGGAGCACTGTGCTGGCACTGTTATGGGAGCACTGTGGCTGGCACTGTTATGGGAGCACTGTGGCTGGCACTGTTATGGGAGCACTGTGGCTGGCACTGTTATGGGAGCACTGTGGCTGGCACTGTTATGGGAGCACTGTGGCTAGCACTGTTATGGGAGCACTGTGGCTGGCACTGTTATGGGAGCACTGTGGCTGGCACTGTTATGGGAGCACTGTGGCTGGCACTGTTATGGGAGCACTGTGGCTGGCACTGTTATGGGAGCACTGGTTGGCACTGTTATGGGAGCACTGGATGGCACTGTTATGGGAGCACTGGATGGCACTGTTATGGGAGCACTGTGGCTGGCACTGTTATGGGAGCACTGTGGCTAGTACTGTTATGGGAGCACTGTGGCTGGCACTGTTATGGGAGCACTGTGGCTGGCACTGTTATGGGAGCACTGTGGCTGGCACTGTCATGGGAGCACTGTGGCTGGCACTGTTATGGGAGCACTGTGGTTGGCACTGTTATGGGAGCACTGGATGGCACTGTTATGGGAGCACTGGTTGGCACTGTTATGGGAGCACTGGATGGCACTGTTATGGGAACACTGGCTGGCACTGTTATGGGAGCACTGTGGCTGGCACTGTTATGGGAGCACTGTGGCTGGCACTGTTATGGGAGCACTGTGGCTGGCACTGTTATGGGAGCACTGTGGCTGGCACTGTTTTGGGAGCACTGTGGCTGGCACTGTTATGGGAGCACTGTGGCTGGCACTGTTATGGGAGCACTGTGGCTGGCACTGTTATGGGAGCACTGTGGCTGGCACTGTTATGGGAGCACTGTGGCTGGCACTGTTTATGGGAGCACTGTGGCTGGCACTGTTATGGGAGCACTGTGGCTGGCACTGTTATGGGAGCACTGTGGCTGGCACCGTTATGGGAGCACTGTGGCTGGCACCGTTATGGGAGCACTGTGGCTGGCACCGTTATGGGAGCACTGTGGCTGACACCGTTATGGTAGCACTGTGGCTGGCACCGTTATGGGAGCACTGTGGCTGGCACCGTTATGGGAGCACTGTGGCTGGCACCGTTATGGGAGCACTGTGGCTGGCACCGTTATGGGAGCACTGTGGCTGGCACCGTTATGGGAGCACTGTGGCTGGCACCGTTATGGGAGCACTGTGGCTGGCACCGTTATGGGAGCACTGTGGCTGGCACCGTTATGGGAGCACTGTAGCTGGCACTGTTGTGGGAGTACTGGTTGGCACTGTTATGGGAGCACTGTGGTTGGCACTGTTAAGGGAGCACTGGTTGGCACTGTAATGGGAGCACTGGATGGCACTGTTATGGGAGTACTGGCTGGCACTGTTATGGGAGCACTGTGGCTGGCACTGTTATGGGAGCACTGTGGCTGGCACTGTTATGGGAGCACTGTGGCTGGCACTGTTATGGGAGCACTGTAGCTGGCACTGTTATGGGAGCACTGGCTGGCACTGTTATGGGAGCACTGTGGCTGGCACTGTTATGGGAGCACTGGCTGGCACTGTTATGGGAGCACTGTGGCTGGCACTGTTATGGGAGCACTGTTGCTGGCACTGTTATGGGAGCACTGTGGCTGGCACTGTTATGGGAGCACTGTGGCTGGCACTGTTTTGGGAGCACTGTGGCTGGCACTGTTATGGGAGCACTATGACTGGCACTGTTATGGGAGCACTGTGGCTGGCACTGTTATGGGAGCACTGTGGCTGGCACTGTTATGGGAGCACTGTGGCTGGCACTGTTATGGGAGCACTGTGGCTGGCACTGTTATGGGAGCACTGTGGCTGGCACTGTTATGGGAGCACTGTGGCTGGCACTGTTATGGGAGCACTGTGGCTGGCACTGTTATGGGAGCACTGTGGCTGGCACTGTTATGGGAGCACTGTGGCTGGCACTGTTATGGGAGCACTGTGGCTAGCACTGTTATGGGAGCACTGTGGCTGGCACTGTTATGGGAGCACTGTGGCTGGCACTGTTATGGGAGCACTGTGGCTGGCACTGTTATGGAAGCACTGTGGCTGGCACTGTTATGGGAGCACTGTGGCTGGCACTGTTATGGGAGCACTGTGGCTAGCACTGTTATGGGAGCACTGTGGCTGGCACTGTTATGGGAGCACTGTGGCTGGCACTGTTATGGGAGCACTGTGGCTGGCACTGTTATGGGAGCACTGTGGCTGGCACTGTTATGGGAGCACTGGTTGGCACTGTTATGGGAGCACTGGATGGCACTATTATGGGAGCACTGGATGGCACTGTTATGGGAGCACTGTGGCTGGCACTGTTATGGGAGCACTGTGGCTAGTACTGTTATGGGAGCACTGTGGCTGGCACTGTTATGGGAGCACTGTGGCTGGCACTGTTATGGGAGCACTGTGGCTGGCACTGTCATGGGAGCACTGTGGCTGGCACTGTTATGGCAGCACTGTGGTTGGCACTGTTATGGGAGCACTGGATGGCACTGTTATGGGAGCACTGGTTGGCACTGTTATGGGAGCACTGGATGGCACTGTTATGGGAACACTGGCTGGCACTGTTATGGGAGCACTGTGGCTGGCTCTGTTATGGGAGCACTGGATGGCACTGTTATGGGAGCACTGGTTGGTACTGTTATGGGAGCACTGGATGGCACTGTTATGGGAGCACTGGCTGGCACTGTTATGGGAGCACTGTGGCTGGCACTGTTATGGGAGCACTGTGGCTGGCACTGTTATGGGAGCACTGTGGCTGGCACTGCTATGGGAGCACTGTGGCTGGCACTGTTATGGGAGCACTGTGGCTGGCACTGTTATGGGAGCACTGTGGCTGGAACTGTTATGGGAGCACTGTGGCTGGCACTGTTATGGGAGCACTGTGGCTGGCACTGTTATGGGAGCACTGGATGGCACTGTTATGGGAGTACTGTGGTTGGCACTGTTAAGGGAGCACTGGATGGCACTGTTATGGGAGTACTGTGGTTGGCACTGTTAAGGGAACACTGGCTGTCACTATCATGGGAGCACTTTAGCTGGCACTGTTATGGGAGCACTGTATCTGGCACTGTTATGGGAGCACTGTGGCTGGCACTGCTATGGGAGCACTGTGGCTGGCACTGTTATGGGAGCACTGTGGCTGGCACTGTTATGGGAGCACTGTGGTTGGCACTGTTATGGGAGCACTGGATGGCACTGTTATGGGAGCACTGGTTGGCACTGTTATGGGAGCACTGGATGGCACTGTTATGGGAGCACTGGCTGGCACTGTTATGGGAGCACTGTGTCTGGCACTGTTATGGGAGCACTGTGGCTGGCACTGTTATGGGAGCACTGTGGCTGGCACTGTTATGGGAGCACTGTGGCTAGCACTGTTATGGGAGCACTGTGGTTGGCACTGTTATGGGAGCACTGTGGCTGGCACTGTTATGGGAGCACTGTGGCTGGCACTGTTATGGGAGCACTGTGGCTGGCACTGTTATGGGAGCACTGTGGTTAGCACTGTTATGGGAGCACTGGATGGCACTGTTATGGGAGCACTGGTTGGCACTGTTATGGGAGCACTGGATGGCACTGTTATGGGAGCACTGGCTGGCACTGTTATGGGAGCACTGTGGCTGGCACTGTTATGGGAGCACTGTGGCTGGCACTGTTATGGGAGCACTGTGGCTGGCACTGTTATGGGAGCACTGTGGCTGGCACTGTTTTGGGAGCACTGTGGCTGGCACTGTTATGGGAGCACTATGACTGGCACTGTTATGGGAGCACTGTGGCTGGCACTGTTATGGGAGCACTGTGGCTGGCACTGTTATGGGAGCACTGTGGCTGGCACTGTTATGGGAGCACTGTGGCTGGCACTGTTATGGGAGCACTGTGGCTGGCACTGTTATGGGAGCACTGTGGCTGGCACTGTTATGGGAGCACTGTGGCTGGCACTGTTATGGGAGCACTGTGGCTAGCACTGTTATGGGAGCACTGTGGCTGGCACTGTTATGGGAGCACTGTGGCTGGCACTGTTATGGGAGCACTGTGGCTGGCACTGTTATGGGAGCACTGTGGCTGGCACTGTTATGGGAGCACTGTGGCTGGCACTGTTATGGGAGCACTGGTTGGCACTGTTATGGGAGCACTGGATGGCACTATTATGGGAGCACTGGATGGCACTGTTATGGGAGCACTGTGGCTGGCACTGTTATGGGAGCACTGTGGCTAGTACTGTTATGGGAGCACTGTGGCTGGCACTGTTATGGGAGCACTGTGGCTGGCACTGTTATGGGAGCACTGTGGCTGGCACTGTTATGGGAGCACTGTGGCTGGCACTGTCATGGGAGCACTGTGGCTGGCACTGTTATGGGAGCACTGTGGTTGGCACTGTTATGGGAGCACTGGATGGCACTGTTATGGGAGCACTGGTTGGCACTGTTATGGGAGCACTGGATGGCACTGTTATGGGAACACTGGCTGGCACTGTTATGGGAGCACTGTGGCTGGCACTGTTATGGGAGCACTATGGCTGGCACTGTTATGGGAGCACTGTGGCTGGCACTGTTATGGGAGCACTGTGGCTGGCACTGTTATGGGAGCACTGTGGCTGGCACTGTTATGGGAGCACTGTGGCTGGCACTGTTATGGGAGCACTGTGGCTGGCACTGTTATGGGAGCACTGTGGCTGGCACCGTTATGGGAGCACTGTGGCTGGCACCGTTATGGGAGCACTGTGGCTGGCACTGTTATGGGAGCACTGTGGCTGGCACTGTTATGGGAGCACTGTGGCTGGCACTGTTATGGGAGCACTGTGGCTGGCACTTTTATGGGAGCACTGTGGTTGGCTCTGTTATGGGAGCACTGGATGGCACTGTTATGGGAGCACTGGTTGGTACTGTTATGGGAGCACTGGATGGCACTGTTATGGGAGCACTGGCTGGCACTGTTATGGGAGCACTGTGGCTGGCACTGTTATGGGAGCACTGTGGCTGGCACTGTTATGGGAGCACTGTGGCTGGCACTGCTATGGGAGCACTGTGGCTGGCACTGTTATGGGAGCACTGTGGCTGGCACTGTTATGGGAGCACTGTGGCTGGCACTGTTATGGGAGCACTGGATGGCACTGTTATGGGAGTACTGTGGTTGGCACTGTTAAGGGAGCACTGGATGGCACTGTTATGGGAGTACTGTGGTTGGCACTGTTAAGGGAACACTGGCTGTCACTGTCATGGGAGCACTTTAGCTGGCACTGTTATGGGAGCACTGTATCTGGCACTGTTATGGGAGCACTGTGGCTGGCACTGCTATGGGAGCACTGTGGCTGGCACTGTTATGGGAGCACTGTGGCTGGCACTGTTATGGGAGCACTGTGGTTGGCACTGTTATGGGAGCACTGGATGGCACTGTTATAGGAGCACTGGTTGGCACTGTTATGGGAGCACTGGATGGCACTGTTATGGGAGCACTGGCTGGCACTGTTATGGGAGCACTGTGTCTGGCACTGTTATGGGAGCACTGTGGCTGGCACTGTTATGGGAGCACTGTGGCTGGCACTGTTATGGGAGCACTGTGGCTAGCACTGTTATGGGAGCACTGTGGTTGGCACTGTTATGGGAGCACTGTGGCTGGCATTGTTATGGGAGCACTGTGGCTGGCACTGTTATGGGAGCACTGTGGCTGGCACTGTTATGGGAGCACTGTGGTTAGCACTGTTATGGGAGCACTGGATGGCACTGTTATGGGAGCACTGGTTGGCACTGTTATGGGAGCACTGGATGGCACTGTTATGGGAGCACTGGCTGGCACTGTTATGGGAGCACTGTGGCTGGCACTGTTATGGGAGCACTGTGGCTGGCACTGTTATGGGAGCACTGTGGCTGGCACTGTTATGGGAGCACTGTGGCTGGCACTGTTTTGGGAGCACTGTGGCTGGCACTGTTATGGGAGCACTATGACTGGCACTGTTATGGGAGCACTGTGGCTGGCACTGTTATGGGAGCACTGTGGCTGGCACTGTTATGGGAGCACTGTGGCTGGCACTGTTATGGGAGCACTGTGGCTGGCACTGTTATGGGAACACTGTGGCTGGCACTGTTATGGGAGCACTGTGGCTGGCACTGTTATGGGAGCACTGTGGCTGGCACTGTTATGGGAGCACTGTGGCTGGCACTGTTAAGGGAGCACTGTGGCTAGCACTGTTATGGGAGCACTGTGGCTGGCACTGTTATGGGAGCACTGTGGCTGGCACTGTTATGGGAGCACTGTGGCTGGCACTGTTATGGGAACACTGTGGCTGGCACTGTTATGGGAGCACTGTGGCTGGCACTGTTATGGGAGCACTGTGGCTAGCACTGTTATGGGAGCACTGTGGCTGGCACTGTTATGGGAGCACTGTGGCTGGCACTGTTATGGGAGCACTGTGGCTGGCACTGTTATGGGAGCACTGTGGCTGGCACTGTTATGGGAGCACTGTGGCTGGCACTGTTATGGGAGCACTGTGGCTGGCACTGTTATGGAGGCACTGTGGCTGGCACTATTATGTGAGCACTGTGGCTGGCACTGTTATGGGAGCACTGTGGCTGGCACTGTTATGGGAGCACTGTGGCTGGCACTGTTATGGGAGCACTGTGGTTGGCACTGTTATGGGAGCACTGGATGGCACTGTTATGGGAGCACTGGTTGGCACTGTTATGGGAGCACTGGATGGCACTCTTATGGGAGCACTGGCTGGCACTGTTATGGGAGCACTGTGGCTGGCACTGTTATGGGAGCACTGTGGCTGGCACTGTTATGAGAGCACTGTGGCTGGCACTGTTATGGGAGCACTGTGGCTGGCACTGTTATGTGAGCACTGTGGCTGGCACTGTTATGGGAGCACTGTGGCTGGCACTGTTATGGGAGCACTGTGGTTGGCACTGTTATGGGAGCACTGGATGGCACTGTTATGGGAGCACTGGTTGGCACTGTTATGGGAGCACTGGATGGCACTGTTATGGGAGCACTGGCTGGCACTGTTATGGGAGCACTGTGGCTGGCACCGTTATGGGAGCACTGTGGCTGGCACTGTTATGGGAGCACTGTGGTTGGCACTGTTATGGGAGCAATGGAGGGCACTGTTATGGGAGCACTGGTTGGCACTGTTATGGGAGAACTGGTTGGCACTGTAATGGGTGCACTGGTTGGCACTGTTATGGGAGCACTGGATGGCACTGTTATGGGAGTACTGGCTGGCACTGTTATGGGAGCACTGTGGCTGGCACTGTTATGGGAGCACTGTGGCTGGCACTGTTATGGGAGCACCGTGGCTGGCACTGTTATGGGAGCACTGGTTGGCACTGTTATGGGAGCACTGTGGTTGGCACTGTTATGGGAGCACTGTGGCTGGCACTGTTATGGGAGCACTGTGGCTGGCACTGTTATGGGAGCACTGTGGCTAGCACTGTTATGGGAGCACTGTGGCTGGCACTGTTATGGGAGCACTGTGGCTGGCACTGTTATGGGAGCACTGTGGCTGGCACTGTTATGGGAGCACTGTGGCTGGCACTGTTATGGGAGCACTGTGGTTGGCACTGTTATGGGAGCACTGGATGGCACTGTTATGGGAGCACTGGTTGGCACTGTTATGGGAGCACTGGATGGCACTGTTATGGGAGCACTGGCTGGCACTGTTATGGGAGCACTGTGGCTGGCACTGTTATGGGAGCATTGTGGCTGGCACTGTTATGGGAGCACTGTGGCTGGCACTGTTATGGGAGCACTGTGGCTGGCACTGTTTTGGGAGCACTGTGGCTGGCACTGTTATGGGAGCACTATGGCTGGCACTGTTATGGGAGCACTGTGGCTGACACTGTTATGGGAGCACTGTGGCTGGCACTGTTATGGGAGCACTGTGGCTGGCACTGTTATGGGAGCACTGTGGCTGGCACTGTTATGGGAGCACTGTGGCTGGCACTGTTATGGGAGCACTGTGGCTGGCACTGTTATGGGAGCACTGTGGCTGGCACTGTTATGGGAGCACTATGGCTGGCACTGTTATGGGAGCACTGTGGCTGGCACTGTTATGGGAGCACTGTGGCTGGCACCGTTATGGGAGCACTGTGGCTGGCACCGTTATGGGAGCACTGTGGCTGGCACCGTTATGGGAGCACTGTGGCTGGCACTGTTATGGGAGAACTGTGGCTGGCACTGTTATGGGAGCACTGTGGCTGGCACTTTTATGGGAGCACTGTGGTTGGCTCTGTTATGGGAGCACTGGATGGCACTGTTATGGGAGCACTGGTTGGTACTGTTATAGGAGCACTGGATGGCACTGTTATGGGAGCACTGGCTGGCACTGTTATGGGAGCACTGTGGCTGGCACTGTTATGGGAGCACTGTGGCTGGCACTGTTATGGGAGCACTGTGGCTGGCACTGCTATGGGAGCACTGTGGCTGGCACTGTTATGGGAGCACTGTGGCTGGCACTGTTATGGGAGCACTGTGGCTGGAACTGTTATGGGAGCACTGTGGCTGGCACTGTTATGGGAGCACTGTGGCTGGCACTGTTATGGGAGCACTGGATGGCACTGTTATGGGAGTACTGTGGTTGGCACTGTTAAGGGAGCACTGGATGGCACTGTTATGGGAGTACTGTGGTTGGCACTGTTAAGGGAACACTGGCTGTCACTGTCATGGGAGCACTGGCTGGCACTGTTATGGGAGCACTGTGTCTGGCACTGTTATGGGAGCACTGTGGCTGGCACTGTTATGGGAGCACTGTGGCTGGCACTGTTATGGGAGCACTGTGGCTGGCACTGTTATGGGAGCACTGTGGTTGGCACTGTTATGGGAGCACTGTGGCTGGCACTGTTATGGGAGCACTGTGGCTGGCACTGTTATGGGAGCACTGTGGCTGGCACTGTTATGGGAGCACTGTGGTTAGCACTGTTATGGGAGAACTGGATGGCACTGTTATGGGAGCACTGGTTGGCACTGTTATGGGAGCACTGGATGGCACTGTTATGGGAGCACTGGCTGGCACTGTTATGGGAGCACTGTGGCTGGCACTGTTATGGGAGCACTGTGGCTGGCACTGTTATGGGAGCACTGTGGCTGGCACTGTTATGGGAGCACTGTGGCTGGTACTGTTTTGGGAGCACTGTGGCTGGCACTGTTATGGGAGCACTATGACTGGCACTGTTATGGGAGCACTGTGGCTGGCACTGTTATGGGAGCACTGTGGCTGGCACTGTTATGGGAGCACTGTGGCTGGCACTGTTATGGGAGCACTGTTGCTGGCACTGTTATGGGAGCACTGTGGCTGGCACTGTTATGGGAGCACTGTGGCTTGCACTGTTATGGGAGCACTGTGGCTGGCACTGTTATGGGAGCACTGTGGCTAGCACTGTTATGGGAGCACTGTGGCTGGCACTGTTATGGGAGCACTGTGGCTGGCACTGTTATGGGAGCACTGTGGCTGGCACTGTTATGGGAGCACTGTGGCTGGCACTGTTATGGGAGCACTGTGGCTGGCACTGTTATGGGAGCACTGTGGCTAGCACTGTTATGGGAGCACTGTGGCTGGCACTGTTATGGGAGCACTGTGGCTGGCACTGTTATGGGAGCACTGTGGCTGGCACTGTTATGGGAGCACTGTGGCTGGCACTGTTATGGGAGCACTGGTTGGCACTGTTATGGGAGCACTGGATGGCACTATTATGGGAGCACTGGATGGCACTGTTATGGGAGCACTGTGGCTGGCACTGTTATGGGAGCACTGTGGCTAGTACTGTTATGGGAGCACTGTGGCTGGCACTGTTATGGGAGCACTGTGGCTGGCACTGTTATGGGAGCACTGTGGCTGGCACTGTCATGGGAGCACTGTGGTTGGCACTGTTATGGGAGCACTGGATGGCACTGTTATGGGAGCACTGGTTGGCACTGTTATGGGAGCACTGGATGGCACTGTTATGGGAACACTGGCTGGCACTGTTATGGGAGCACTGTGGCTGGCACTGTTATGGGAGCACTATGGCTGGCACTGTTATGGGAGCACTGTGGCTGGCACTGTTATGGGAGCACTGTGGCTGGCACCGTTATGGGAGCACTGTGGCTGGCACCGTTATGGGAGCACTGTGGCTGGCACCGTTATGGGAGCACTGTGGCTGGCACTGTTATGGGAGCACTGTGGCTGGCACTGTTATGGGAGCACTGTGGCTGGCACTGTTATGGGAGCACTGTGGCTGGCACTTTTATGGGAGCACTGTGGTTGGCTCTGTTATGGGAGCACTGGATGGCACTGTTATGGGAGCACTGGTTGGTACTGTTATGGGAGCACTGGATGGCACTGTTATGGGAGCACTGGCTGGCACTGTTATGGGAGCACTGTGGCTGGCACTGTTATGGGAGCACTGTGGCTGGCACTGTTATGGGAGCACTGTGGCTGGCACTGCTATGGGAGCACTGTGGCTGGCACTGTTATGGGAGCACTGTGGCTGGCACTGTTATGGGAGCACTGTGGCTGGAACGGTTATGGGAGCACTGTGGCTGGCACTGTTATGGGAGCACTGTGGCTGGCACTGTTATGGGAGCACTGGATGGCACTGTTATGGGAGTACTGTGGTTGGCACTGTTAAGGGAACACTGGCTGTCACTATCATGGGAGCACTTTAGCTGGCACTGTTATGGGAGCACTGTATCTGGCACTGTTATGGGAGCACTGTGGCTGGCACTGCTATGGGAGCACTGTGGCTGGCACTGTTATGGGAGCACTGTGGCTGGCACTGTTATGGGAGCACTGTGGTTGGCACTGTTATGGGAGCACTGGATGGCACTGTTATGGGAGCACTGGTTGGCACTGTTATGGGAGCACTGGATGGCACTGTTATGGGAGCACTGGCTGGCACTGTTATGGGAGCACTGTGTCTGGCACTGTTATGGGAGCACTGTGGCTGGCACTGTTATGGGAGCACTGTGGCTGGCACTGTTATGGGAGCACTGTGGCTAGCACTGTTATGGGAGCACTGTGGTTGGCACTGTTATGGGAGCACTGTGGCTGGCACTGTTATGGGAGCACTGTGGCTGGCACTGTTATGGGAGCACTGTGGCTGGCACTGTTATGGGAGCACTGTGGTTAGCACTGTTATGGGAGCACTGGATGGCACTGTTATGGGAGCACTGGTTGGCACTGTTATGGGAGCACTGGATGGCACTGTTATGGGAGCACTGGCTGGCACTGTTATGGGAGCACTGTGGCTGGCACTGTTATGGGAGCACTGTGGCTGGCACTGTTATGGGAGCACTGTGGCTGGCACTGTTATGGGAGCACTGTGGCTGGCACTGTTTTGGGAGCACTGGCTGGCACTGTTATGGGAGCACTATGACTGGCACTGTTATGGGAGCACTGTGGCTGGAACTGTTATGGGAGCACTGTGGCTGGCACTGTTATGGGAGCACTGTGGCTGGCACTGTTATGGGAGCACTGTGGCTGGCACTGTTATGGGAGCACTGTGGCTGGCACTGTTATGGGAGCACTGTGGCTGGCACTGTTATGGGAGCACTGTGGCTGGCACTGTTATGGGAGCACTGTGGCTAGCACTGTTATGGGAGCACTGTGGCTGGCAATGTTATGGGAGCACTGTGGCTGGCACTGTTATGGGAGCACTGTGGCTGGCACTGTTATGGGAGCACTGTGGCTGGCACTGTTATGGGAGCACTGTGGCTGGCACTGTTATGGGAGCACTGTGGCTAGCACTGTTATGGGAGCACTGTGGCTGGCACTGTTATGGGAGCACTGTGGCTGGCACTGTTATGGGAGCACTGTGGCTGGCACTGTTATGGGAGCACTGTGGCTGGCACTGTTATGGGAGCACTGGTTGGCACTGTTATGGGAGCACTGGATGGCACTATTATGGGAGCACTGGATGGCACTGTTATGGGAGCACTGTGGCTGGCACTGTTATGGGAGCACTGTGGCTAGTACTGTTATGGGAGCACTGTGGCTGGCACTGTTATGGGAGCACTGTGGCTGGCACTGTTATGGGAGCACTGTGGCTGGCACTGTTATGGGAGCACTGTGGCTGGCACTGTTATGGGAGCACTGTGGCTGGCACTGTTATGGGAGCACTGTGGCTGGCACTGTTATGGGAGCACTGTGGCTGGCACTGTTATGGGAGCACTGTGGTTGGCACTGTTATGGGAGCACTGGATGGCACTGTTATGGGAGCACTGGTTGGCACTGTTATGGGAGCACTGGATGGCACTGTTATGGGAACACTGGCTGGCACTGTTATGGGAGCACTGTGGCTGGCACTGTTATGGGAGCACTATGGCTGGCACTGTTATGGGAGCACTGTGGCTGGCACTGTTATGGGAGCACTGTGGCTGGCACTGTTATGGGAGCACTGTGGCTGGCACTGTTATGGGAGCACTGTGGCTGGCACTGTTATGGGAGCACTGTGGCTGGCACTGTTATGGGAGCACTGTGGCTGGCACCGTTATGGGAGCACTGTGGCTGGCACCGTTATGGGAGCACTGTGGCTGGCACTGTTATGGGAGCACTGTGGCTGGCACTGTTATGGGAGCACTGTGGCTGGCACTGTTATGGGAGCACTGTGGCTGGCACTTTTATGGGAGCACTGTGGTTGGCTCTGTTATGGGAGCACTGGATGGCACTGTTATGGGAGCACTGGTTGGTACTGTTATGGGAGCACTGGATGGCACTGTTATGGGAGCACTGGCTGGCACTGTTATGGGAGCACTGTGGCTGGCACTGTTATGGGAGCACTGTGGCTGGCACTGTTATGGGAGCACTGTGGCTGGCACTGCTATGGGAGCACTGTGGCTGGCACTGTTATGGGAGCACTGTGGCTGGCACTGTTATGGGAGCACTGTGGCTGGCACTGTTATGGGAGCACTGGATGGCACTGTTATGGGAGTACTGTGGTTGGCACTGTTAAGGGAGCACTGGATGGCACTGTTATGGGAGTACTGTGGTTGGCACTGTTAAGGGAACACTGGCTGTCACTGTCATGGGAGCACTTTAGCTGGCACTGTTATGGGAGCACTGTATCTGGCACTGTTATGGGAGCACTGTGGCTGGCACTGCTATGGGAGCACTGTGGCTGGCACTGTTATGGGAGCACTGTGGCTGGCACTGTTATGGGAGCACTGTGGTTGGCACTGTTATGGGAGCACTGGATGGCACTGTTATAGGAGCACTGGTTGGCACTGTTATGGGAGCACTGGATGGCACTGTTATGGGAGCACTGGCTGGCACTGTTATGGGAGCACTGTGTCTGGCACTGTTATGGGAGCACTGTGGTTAGCACTGTTATGGGAGCACTGGATGGCACTGTTATGGGAGAACTGGTTGGCACTGTTATGGGAGCACTGGATGGCACTGTTATGGGAGCACTGGCTGGCACTGTTATGGGAGCACTGTGGCTGGCACTGTTATGGGAGCACTGTGGCTGGCACTGTTATGGGAGCACTGTGGCTGGCACTGTTATGGGAGCACTGTGGCTGGCACTGTTTTGGGAGCACTGTGGCTGGCACTGTTATGGGAGCACTATGACTGGCACTGGTATGGGAGCACTGTGGCTGGCACTGTTATGGGAGCACTGTGGCTGGCACTGTTATGGGAGCACTGTGGCTGGCACTGTTATGGGAGCACTGTGGCTGGCACTGTTATGGGAGCACTGTGGCTGGCACTGTTATGGGAGCACTGTGGCTGGCACTGTTATGGGAGCACTGTGGCTGGCACTGTTATGGGAGCACTGTGGCTGGCACTGTTATGGGAGCACTGTGGCTAGCACTGTTATGGGAGCACTGTGGCTGGCACTGTTATGGGAGCACTGTGGCTGGCACTGTTATGGGAGCACTGTGGCTGGCACTGTTATGGGAGCACTGTGGCTGGCACTGTTATGGGAGCACTGTGGCTGGCACTGTTATGGGAGCACTGTGGCTAGCACTGTTATGGGAGCACTGTGGCTGGCACTGTTATGGGAGCACTGTGGCTGGCACTGTTATGGGAGCACTGTGGCTGGCACTGTTATGGGAGCACTGTGGCTGGCACTGTTATGGGAGCACTGGTTGGCACTGTTATGGGAGCACTGGATGGCACTGTTATGGGAGCACTGGATGGCACTGTTATGGGAGCACTGTGGCTGGCACTGTTATGGGAGCACTGTGGCTAGTACTGTTATGGGAGCACTGTGGCTGGCACTGTTATGGGAGCACTGTGGCTGGCACTGTTATGGGAGCACTGTGGCTGGCACTGTCATGGGAGCACTGTGGCTGGCACTGTTATGGGAGCACTGTGGTTGGCACTGTTATGGGAGCACTGGATGGCACTGTTATGGGAGCACTGGTTGGCACTGTTATGGGAGCACTGGATGGCACTGTTATGGGAACACTGGCTGGCACTGTTATGGGAGCACTGTGGCTGGCACTGTTATGGGAGCACTGTGGCTGGCACTGTTATGGGAGCACTGTGGCTGGCACTGTTATGGGAGCACTGTGGCTGGCACTGTTTTGGGA
The DNA here is from genome assembly GCF_050947455.1 of Rhinoderma darwinii. Classification (NCBI taxonomy): domain Eukaryota; kingdom Metazoa; phylum Chordata; class Amphibia; order Anura; family Rhinodermatidae; genus Rhinoderma; species Rhinoderma darwinii. The sequence goes on along the minus strand of NW_027464044.1, from coordinate 67,738 downwards.
GCACTGTGGCTGGCACTGTTATGGGAGCACTGTGGCTGGCACTGTTATGGGAGCACTGTGGCTGGCACTGTTATGGGAGCACTGTGGCTGGCACTGTTATGGGAGCACTGTGGCTGGCACTGTTATGGGAGCACTGTGGCTGGCACTGTTATGGGAGCACTGTGGCTGGCACTGTTATGGGAGCACTGTGGCTGGCACCGTTATGGGAGCACTGTGGCTGGCACCGTTATGGGAGCACTGTGGCTGGCACCGTTATGGGAGCACTGTGGCTGACACCGTTATGGTAGCACTGTGGCTGGCACCGTTATGGGAGCACTGTGGCTGGCACCGTTATGGGAGCACTGTGGCTGGCACCGTTATGGGAGCACTGTGGCTGGCACCGTTATGGGAGCACTGTGGCTGGCACCGTTATGGGAGCACTGTGGCTGGCACCGTTATGGGAGCACTGTGGCTGGCACCGTTATGGGAGCACTGTGGCTGGCACCGTTATGGGAGCACTGTAGCTGGCACTGTTGTGGGAGTACTGGTTGGCACTGTTATGGGAGCACTGTGGTTGGCACTGTTAAGGGAGCACTGGTTGGCACTGTAATGGGAGCACTGGATGGCACTGTTATGGGAGTACTGGCTGGCACTGTTATGGGAGCACTGTGGCTGGCACTGTTATGGGAGCACTGTGGCTGGCACTGTTATGGGAGCACTGTGGCTGGCACTGTTATGGGAGCACTGTAGCTGGCACTGTTATGGGAGCACTGGTTGGCACTGTTATGGGAGCACTGTGGTTGGCACTGTTAAGGGAGCACTGGATGGCACTGTTATGGGAGTACTGTGGTTGGCACTGTTAAGGGAACACTGGCTGTCACTGTTATGGGAGCACTTTAGCTGGCACTGTTATGGGAGCACTGTATCTGGCACTGTTATGGGAGCACTGTGGCTAGCACTGTTATGGGAGCACTGTGGCTGCCACTGTTATGGGAGCACTGTGGCTGGCACTGTTATGGGAGCACTGTGGCTGGCGCTGTTATGGGAGCACTGTGGCTGGCACAGTTATGGGAGCACTGTGGCTGGCACGGTTATGGGAGCACTGTGGCTGGCACTGTTATGGGAGCACTGTGGCTGGCACTGTTATGGGAGCACTGTGGCTGGCACTGTTATGGGAGCACTGTGGCTGGCACTGTTATGGGAGCACTGTGGCTGGCACTGTTATGGGAGCACTGTGGCTGGCACTGTTATGTGAGCACTGTGGCTGGCACTGTTATGGGAGCACTGTGGCTGGCACTGTTATGGGAGCACTGTGGCTGGCACTGTTATGGGAGCACTGTGGTTGGCACTGTTATGGGAGCACTGGATGGCACTGTTATGGGAGCACTGGTTGGCACTGTTATGGGAGCACTGGATGGCACTCTTATGGGAGCACTGGCTGGCACTGTTATGGGAGCACTGTGGCTGGCACTGTTATGGGAGCACTGTGGCTGGCACTGTTATGGGAGCACTGTGGCTGGCACTGTTATGGGAGCACTGTGGCTGGCACTGTTATGTGAGCACTGTGGCTGGCACTGTTATGGGAGCACTGTGGCTGGCACTGTTATGGGAGCACTGTGGCTGGCACTGTTATGGGAGCACTGTGGTTGGCACTGTTATGGGAGCACTGGATGGCACTGTTATGGGAGCACTGGTTGGCACTGTTATGGGAGCACTGGATGGCACTGTTATGGGAGCACTGGCTGGCACTGTTATGGGAGCACTGTGGCTGGCACCGTTATGGGAGCACTGTGGCTGGCACTGTTATGGGAGCACTGTGGTTGGCACTGTTATGGGAGCAATGGAGGGCACTGTTATGGGAGCACTGGTTGGCACTGTTATGGGAGAACTGGTTGGCACTGTTATGGGAGCACTGGATGGCACTGTTATGGGAGTACTGGCTGGCACTGTTATGGGAGCACTGTGGCTGGCACTGTTATGGGAGCACTGTGGCTGGCACTGTTATGGGAGCACTGTGGCTGGCACTGTTATGGGAGCACTGTGGCTGGCACTGTTATGGGAGCACTGTGGCTGGCACTGTTATGGGAGAAATGTGGCAGGCACTGTTATGGGAGCACTGTAGCTGGCACTGTTATGGGAGCACTGTAGCTGGCACTGTTATGGGAGCACTGTAGCTGGCACTGTTATGGGAGTACTGGTTGGCACTGTTATGGGAGCACTGTGGTTGGCACTGTTAAGGGAGCACTGGTTGGCACTGTTATGGGAGCACTGGATGGCACTGTTATGGGAGTACTGGCTGGCACTGTTATGGGAGCACTGTGGCTGGCACTGTTTTGGGAGCACTGTGGCTGGCACTGTTATGGGAGCACTGTGGCTGGCACTGTTAAGGGAGCACTGTAGCTGGCACTGTTATGGGAGCACTGTAGCTGGCACTGTTATGGGAGCACTGGTTGGCACTGTTATGGGAGCACTGTGGTTGGCACTGTTAAGGGAGCACTGGATGGCACTGTTATGGGAGTACTGTGGTTGGCACTGTTAAGGGAGCACTGGATGGCACTGTTATGGGAGTACTGTGGTTGGCACTGTTAAGGGAACACTGGCTGTCACTGTTATGGGAGCACTTTAGCTGGCACTGTTATGGGAGCACTGTATCTGGCACTGTTATGGGAGCACTGTGGCTAGCACTGTTATGGGAGCACTGTGGCTGGCACTGTTATGGGAGCACTGTGGCTGGCACTGTTATGGGAGCACTGTGGCTGGCACTGTTATGAGAGCACTGTGGCTGGCACTGTTATGGGAGCACTGTGGCTGGCACTGTTATGGGAGCACTGTATCTGGCACTGTTATGGGAGCACTGTGGCTAGCACTGTTATGGGAGCACTGTGGCTGGCACTGTTATGGGAGCACTGTGGCTGGCACTGTTATGGGAGCACTGTGGCTGGAACTGTTATGGGAGCACTGTGGCTGGCACTGTTATGGGAGCGCTGTGGCTGGCACTGTTATGGGAGCACTGTGGCTGGCACTGTTATGGGAGCACTGTGGCTGGCACTGTTATGGGAGCACTGTGGCTGGCACTGTTATGGGAGCACTGTGGTTGGCACTGTTAAGGGAGCACTGGATGGCACTGTTATGGGAGTACTGTGGTTGGCACTGTTAGGGTATGTGCACACACACTAATTACGTCCGTAATTGACGGACGTATTTCGGCCGCAAGTACCGGACCGAACACAGTGCAGGGAACCGGGCACCTAGCGTCATACTTATGTAAGATGCTAGGAGTCCCTGCCTCTCCGTGGAACTACTGTCTCGTACTGTAATCATGTTTTCAGTACGGGACAGTTGTCCTGCAGCGAGGCAGGGACTCCTAGCATCGGACATAAGTATGATGCTAGGAGCCCGGCTCCCTGCACTGTGTTCGGTCCGGTACTTGCGGCCGAAATAAGTCCGTCAATTACGGACGTAATTAGTGTGTGTGCACATACCCTTATGGGAACACTGGCTGTCACTGTTATGGGAGCACTTTAGCTGGCACTGTTATGGGAGCACTGTATCTGGCACTGTTATGGGAGCACTGTGGCTGGCACCGTTATGGGAGCACTGTGGCTGGCACCGTTATGGGAGCACTGTGGCTGGCACCGTTATGGGAGCACTGTGGCTGGCACCGTTATGGGAGCACTGTGGCTGGCACCGTTATGGGAGCACTGTGGCTGGCACTGTTATGGGAGCACTGTGGCTGGCACTGTTATAAGAACACTGTGGCTGGCACTGTTATGGGAGCACTGTGGTTGGCACTGTTATGGGAGCACTGGATGGCACTGTTATGGGAGCACTGGCTGGCACTGTTATGGGAGCACTGTGGCTGGCACTGTTATGGGAGCACTGTGGCTGACACTGTTATGGGAGCACTGTGGCTGACACTGTTATGGGAGCACTATGGCTGGCACTGTTATGGGAGCACTGTGGCTGGCACTGTTATGGGAGCACTGTGGCTGGCACTGTTATGGGAGCACTGTGGCTGGCACTGTTATGGGAGCACTGTGGCTGGCACTGTTATGGGAGCACTGTGGCTGGCACCGTTATGGGAGCACTGTGGCTGGCACCGTTATGGGAGCACTGTGGCTGGCACCGTTATGGGAGCACTGTGGCTGGCACTGTTATGGGAGCACTGTGGCTGGCACCGTTATGGGAGCACTGTGGCTGGCACCGTTATGGGAGCACTGTGGCTGGCACTGTTATGGGAGCACTGTGGCTGGCACTGTTATGGGAGCACTGTGGCTGGCACTGTTATGGGAGCACTGTGGCTGGCACCGTTATGGGAGCACTGTGGCTGGCACCGTTATGGGAGCACTGTGGCTGGCACCGTTATGGGAGCACTGTGGCTGGCACCGTTATGGGAGCACTGTGGCTGGCACTGTTATGGGAGCACTGTGGCTGGCACCGTTATGCGAGCACTGTGGCTGGCACTGTTATGGGAGCACTGTGGCTGGCACTGTTATGGGAGCACTATGGCTGGCACTGTTATGGGAGCACTGTGGCTGGCACTGTTATGGGAGCACTGTGGCTGGCACTGTTATGGGAGCACTGGATGGCACTGTTATGGGAGCACTGGCTGGCACTGTTATGGGAGCACTGTGGCTGGCACTGTTATGGGAGCACTGTGGCTGGCACTGTTATGGGAGCACTGTGGCTGGCACTGTTATGGGAGCACTATGGCTGGCACTGTTATGGGAGCACTGTGGCTGGCACTGTTATGGGAGCACTGTGGCTGGCACTGTTATGGGAGCACTGGATGGCACTGTTATGGGAGCACTGGCTGGCACTGTTATGGGAGCACTGTGGCTGGCACTGTTATGGGAGCACTGTGGCTGGCACTGTTATGGGAGCACTGTGGCTGGCACTGTTATGGGAGCACTGTGGCTGGCACTGTTTTGGGAGCACTGTGGCTGGCACTGTTATGGGAGCACTGTGGCTGGCACTGTTATGGGAGCACTGTGGCTGGCACTGTTATGGGAGAACTGTGGCTGGCACTGTTATGGGAGCACTGTGGCTGGCACTGTTATGGGAGCACTGTGGCTGGCACTGTTATGGGAGCACTGTGGCTGGCACTGTTATGGGAGCACTGTGGCTGGCACTGTTATGGGAGCACTGTGGCTGGCACTGTTATGGGAGCACTGTGGCTGGCACTGTTATGGGAGCACTGTGGCTGGCACTGTTATGGGAGCACTGTGGCTGGCACTGTTATGGGAGCACTGTGGCTGGCTCTGTTATGGGAGCACTGTGGCTGGCACTGTTATGGGAGCACTGTGGCTGGCACTGTTATGGGAGCACTGTGGCTGGAACTGTTATGGGAGCACTGTGGCTGGCACTGTTATGGGAGCACTGTGGCTGGCACTGTTATGGGAGCAATGTGGCTGGCACTGTTATGGGAGCACTGTGGCTGGCACTGTTATGGGAGCACTGTGGCTGGCACTGTTATGGGAGCACTGTGGTTGGCACTGTTAAGGGAGCACTGGATGGCACTGTTATGGGAGTACTGTGGTTGGCACTGTTATGGGAACACTGGCTGTCACTGTTATGGGAGCACTTTAGCTGGCACTGTTATGGGAGCACTGTATCTGGCACTGTTATGGGAGCACTGTGGCTAGCACTGTTATGGGAGCACTGTGGCTGGCACTGTTATGGGAGCACTGTATCTGGCACTGTTATGGGAGCACTGTGGCTAGCACTGTTATGGAAGCACTGTGGCTGGCACTGTTATGGGAGCACTGTGGCTGGCACTGTTATGGGTGCACTGTGGCTGGCACTGTTATGGGAGCACTGTGGCTGGCACTGTTATGGGAGCACTGTGGCTGGCACTGTTATGGGAGCACTGTGGCTGGCACTGTTATGGGAGCACTGTGGCTGGCACTGTTATGGGAGCACTGTGGCTGGCACTGTTATGGGAGCACTGTGGCTGGCACTGTTATGGGAGCACTGTGGCTGGCACTGTTATGGGAGCACTGTGGCTGGCACTGCTATGGGAGCACTGTGGCTGGCACTGTTATGGGAGCACTGTGGCTGGCACTGTTATGGGAGCACTGTGGCTAGCACTGTTATGGGAGCACTGTGGCTGGCACTGTTATGGGAGCACTGTGGCTGGCACAGTTATGGGAGCACTGTGGCTGGCACTGTTATGGGAGCACTGTGGCTGGCACTGTTATGGGAGCACTGTGGTTGGCACTGTTATGGGAGCACTGGATGGCACTGTTATGGGAGCACTGGTTGGCACTGTTATGGGAGCACTGAATGGCACTGTTATGGGAGCACTGGCTGGCACTGTTATGGGAGCACTGTGGCTGGCACTGTTATGGGAGCACTGTGGCTGGCACTGTTATGGGAGCACTGTGGCTGGCACTGTTATGGGAGCACTGTGGCTGGCACTGTTATGGGAGCACTGTGGTTGGCACTGTTATGGGAGCACTGGATGGCACTGTTATGGGAGCACTGGTTGGCACTGTTATGGGAGCACTGGATGGCACTGTTATGGGAGCACTGGCTGGCACTGTTATGGGAGCACTGTGGCTGGCACTGTTATGGGAGCACTGTGGCTGGCACTGTTATGGGAGCACTGTGGCTGGCACTGTTATGGGAGCACTGTGGCTGGCACTGTTATGGGAGCACTGTGGCTGGCACTGTTATGGGAGCACTGTGGCTGGCACTGTTTTGGGAGCACTGTGGCTGGCACTGTTATGGGAGCACTGTGGCTGGCACTGTTATGGGAGCACTGTGGCTGGCACTGTTATGGGAGCACTGTGGCTGGCACTGTTATGGGAGCACTGTGGCTGGCACTGTTATGGGAGCACTGTGGCTGGCACTGTTATGGGAGCACTGTGGCTGGCACTGTTATGGGAGCACTGTGGCTGGCACTGTTATGGGAGCACTGTGGCTGGCACTGTTATGGGAGCACTGTGGCTGGCACTGTTATGGGAGCACTGTGGCTGGCACTGTTATGGGAGCACTGTGGCTGGCACCGTTATGGGAGCACTGTGGCTGGCACCGTTATGGGAGCACTGTGGCTGGCACTGTTATGGGAGCACTGTGGCTGGCACTGTTATGGGAGCACTGTGGCTGGCACTGTTATGGGAGCACTGTGGCTGGCACTGTTATGGGAGCACTGTGGTTGGCACTGTTATGGGATCACTGGATGGCACTGTTATGGGAGCACTGGTTGGCACTGTTATGGGAGCACTGGATGGCACTGTTATGGGAGCACTGGCTGGCACTGTTATGGGAGCACTGTGGCTGGCACTGTTTTGGGAGCACTGTGGCTGGCACTGTTATGGGAGCACTGTGGCTGGCACTGTTATGGGAGCACTGTGGCTGGCACTGTTATGGGAGCACTGTGGCTGGCACTGTTATGGGAGCACTATGGCTGGCACTGTTATGGGAGCACTGTGGTTGGCACAGTTATGGGAGCACTGTGGCTGGCACTGTTATGGGAGCACTGGTTGGCACTGTTATGGGAGCACTGGATGGCACTGTTATGGGAGCACTGGCTGGCACTGTTATGGGAGCACTGTGGCTGGCACTGTTATGGGAGCACTGTGTCTGGCACTGTTATGGGAGCACTGTGGCTGGCACTGTTATGGGAGCACTGTGGCTGGCACTGTTATGGGAGCACTGTGGCTGGCACTGTTATGGGAGCACTGTGGCTGGCACTGTTATGGGAGCACTGTGCTTGGCACTGTTATGGGAGCACTGGATGGCACTGTTATGGGAGCACTGATTGGCACTGTTATGGGAGCACTGGATGGCACTGTTATGGGAACACTGGCTGGCACTGTTATGGGAGCACTGTGGCTGGCACTGTTATGGGAGCACTGTGGCTGGCACTGTTATGGGAGCACTGTGGCTGGCACTGTTATGGGAGCACTATGGCTGGCACTGTTATGGGAGCACTGTGGCTGGCACTGTTATGGGAGCACTGTGGCTGGCACTGTTATGGGAGCACTGTGGCTGGCACTGTTATGGGAGCACTGTGGCTGGCACTGTTATGGGAGCACTGTGGCTGGCACCGTTATGGGAGAACTGTGGCTGGCACAGTTTTGGGAGCACTGTGGCTGGCACCGTTATGGGAGCACTGTGGCTGGCACCGTTATGGGAGCACTGTGGCTGGCACCGTTATGGGAGCACTGTGGCTGGCACCGTTATGGGAGCACTGTGGCTGGCACCGTTATGGGAGCACTGTGGCTGGCACTGTTATGGGAGCACTGTGGCTGGCACTGTTATGGGAGCACTGTGGCTGGCACTGTTATGGGAGCACTGTGGCTGCCACTGTTATGGGAGCACTGTATCTGGCACTGTTATGGGAGCACTGTGGCTAGCACTGTTATGGGAGCACTGGATGTCACTGTTATGGGAGCACTGGTTGGCACTGTTATGGGAGCACTGGATGGCACTGTTATGGGAGCACTGGCTGGCACTGTTATGGGAGCACTGTGGCTGGCACCGTTATGGGAGCACTGTGGCTGGCACTGTTATGGGAGCACTGTGGTTGGCACTGTTATGGGAGCACTGGATGGCACTGTTATGGGAGCACTGGTTGGCACTGTTAAGGGAGCACTGGTTGGCACTGTTATGGGTGCACTGGTTGGCACTGTTATGGGAGCACTGGATGGCACTGTTATGGGAGTACTGGCTGGCACTGTTATGGGAGCACTGTGGCTGGCACTGTTATGGGAGCACTGTGGCTGGCACTGTTATGGGAGCACTGTGGCTGGCACTGTTATGGGAGCACTGTGGCTGGCACTGTTATGGGAGCACTGTGGCTGGCACTGTTATGGGAGCAATGTGGCTGGCACTGTTATGGGAGCACTGTAGCTGGCACTGTTATGGGAGCACTGTAGCTGGCACTGTTATGGGAGCACTGTAGCTGGCACTGTTATGGGAGTACTGGTTGGCACTGTTATGGGAGCACTTCGGTTGGCACTGTTAAGGGAGCACTGGTTGGCACGGTTATGGGAGCACTGGATGGCACTGTTATGGGAGTACTGGCTGGCACTGTTATGGGAGCACTGTGGCTGGCACTGTTTTGGGAGCACTGTGGCTGGCACTGTTATGGGAGCACTGTGGCTGGCACTGTTATGGGAGCACTGTGGCTGGCACTGTTAAGGGAGCACTGTAGCTGGCACTGTTATGGGAGCACTGTAGCTGGCACTGTTATGGGAGCACTGGTTGGCACTGTTAAGGGAGCACTGGTTGGCACTGTTATGGGTGCACTGGTTGGCACTGTTATGGGAACACTGTGGCTGGCACTGTTATGGGAGTACTGTGGCTGGCACTGTTATGGGAGCAATGTGGCTGGCACTGTTATGGGAGCACTGTGGCTGGCACTGTTATGGTAGCACTGTGGCTAGCACTGTTATGGGAGCACTGTGGCTGGCACTGTTATGGGAGCACTGTGGCTGGCACTGTTATGGGAACACTGTGGCTGGCACTGTTATGGGAGCACTGTGGCTGGCACTGTTATGGGAGCACTGTGGCTGGCACTGTTATGGGAGCACTGTGGCTGGCACTGTTATGGGAGCACTGTGGCTGGCACTGTTATGGGAGCACTGTGGCTGGCACCGTTATGGGAGCACTGTGGCTGGCACCGTTATGGGAGCACTGTGGCTGGCACCGTTATGGGAGCACTGTGGCTGGCACTGTTATGGGAGCACTGTGGCTGGCACTGTTATGGGAGCACTGTGGCTGGCACTGTTATGGGAGCACTGTGGTTGGCACTGTTATGGGAGCACTGGATGGCACTGTTATGGGAGCACTGGTTGGCACTGTTATGGGAGCACTGGATGGCACTGTTATGGGAGCACTGGCTGGCACTGTTATGGGAGCACTGTGGCTGGCACTGTTTTGGGAGCACTGTGGCTGGCACTGTTATGGGAGCACTATGGCTGGCACTGTTATGGGAGCACTGTGGCTGGCACTGTTATGGGAGCACTATGGCTGGCACTGTTATGGGAGCACTGTGGCTGGCACAGTTATGGGAGCACTGTGGCTGGCACTGTTATGGGAGCACTGTGGCTGGCACTGTTATGGGAGCACTATGGCTGGCACTGTTATGGGAGCACTGTGGCTGGCACTGTTATGGGAGCACTGTGGCTGGCACCGTTATGGGAGCACTGTGGCTGGCACCGTTATGGGAGCACTGTGGTTGGCACTGTTATGGGAGCACTGGATGGCACTGTTATGGGAGCACTGGTTGGCACTGTTATGGGAGCACTGGATGGCACTGTTATGGGAGCACTGGCTGGCACTGTTATGGGAGCACTGTGGCTGGCACTGTTATGGGAGCACTGTGGCTGGCACTGTTATGGGAGCACTGTGGCTGGCACTGTTATGGGAGAACTGTGGCTGGCACTGTTTTGGGAGCACTGTGGCTGGCACTGTTATGGGAGCACTGTGGCTGGCACTGTTATGGGAGCACTGTGGCTGGCACTGTTACGGGAGCACTGTAGCTGGCACTGTTATGGGAGCACTGTAGCTGGCACTGTTACGGGAGCACTGGTTGGCACTGTTAAGGGAGCACTGGTTGGCACTGTTATGGGTGCACTGGTTGGCACTGTTATGGGAGCACTGGATGGCACTGTTATGGGAGTACTGGCTGGCACTGTTATGGGAGCACTGTGGCTGGCACTGTTATGGGAGCACTGTGGCTGGCACTGTTATGGGAGCACTGTGGCTGGCACTGTTATGGGAGCACTGTGGCTGGCACTGTTATGGGAGCACTGTGGCTGGCACTGTTATGGGAGCAATGTGGCTGGCACTGTTATGGGAGCACTGTAGCTGGCACTGTTATGGGAGCACTGTAGCTGGCACTGTTATGGGAGCACTGTAGCTGGCACTGTTATGGGAGTACTGGTTGGCACTGTTATGGGAGCACTGTGGTTGGCACTGTTAAGGGAGCACTGGTTGGCACTGTTATGGGAGCACTGTAGCTGGCACTGTTATGGGAGTACTGGATGGCACTGTTATGGGAGCACTGTGGCTGGCACTGTTTTGGGAGCACTGTGGCTGGCACTGTTATGGGAGCACTGTGGCTGGCACTGTTATGGGAGCACTGTGGCTGGCACTGTTAAGGGAGCACTGTAGCTGGCACTGTTATGGGAGCACTGTAGCTGGCACTGTTATGGGAGCACTGGTTGGCACTGTTATGGGAGCACTGTGGTTGGCACTGTTAAGGGAGCACTGGATGGCACTGTTATGGGAGTACTGTGGCTGGCACTGTTATGGGAGCACTGTGGCTGGCACTGTTATGGGAGCACTGTGGCTGGCACTGTTATGGGAGCACTGTGGCTGGCACTGTTATGGGAGCACTGTGGTTGGCACTGTTATGGGAGCACTGGATGGCACTGTTATGGGAGCACTGGTTGGCACTGTTATGGGAGCACTGGATGGCACTGTTATGGGAGCACTGGCTGACACTGTTATGGGAGCACTGTGGCTGGCACTGTTATGGGAGCACTGTGGCTGGCACTGTTATGGGAGCACTGTGGCTGGCACTGTTATGGGAGCACTGTGGCTGGCACTGTTATGGGAGCACTGTGGCTGGCACTGTTATGGGAGCACTGTGGCTGGCACTGTTATGGGAGCACTGTGGCTGGCACTGTTATGGGAGCACTGTGGCTGGCACTGTTATGGGAGCACTATGGCTGGCACTGTTATGGGAGCACTGTGGCTGGCACCGTTATGGGAGCACTGTGGCTGGCACCGTTATGGGAGCACTGTGGCTGGCACCGTTATGGGAGCACTGTGGTTGGCACCGTTATGGGAGCACTGTGGCTGTCACCGTTATGGGAGCACTGTGGCTGGCACTGTTATGGGAGCACTGTGGCTGGCACTGTTATGGGAGCACTGTGGCTGGCACTGTTATGGGAGCACTGTGGCTGGCACTGTTATGGGAGCACTGTGGTTGGCACTGTTATGGGAGCACTGGATGGCACTGTTATGGGAGCACTGGCTGGCACTGTTATGGGAGCACTGTGGCTGGCACTGTTATGGGAGCACTGTGGCTGACACTGTTATGGGAGCACTGTGGCTGGCACTGTTATGGGAGCACTGTGGCTGGCATTGTTTTGGGAGCACTGTGGCTGGCACTGTTATGGGAGCACTATGGCTGGCACTGTTATGGGAGCACTGTGGCTGGCACTGTTATGGGAGCACTGTGGCTGGCACTGTTATGGGAGCACTATGGCTGGCACTGTTATGGGAGCACTGTGGCTGGCACTGTTATGGGAGCACTGTGGCTGGCACTGTTATGGGAGCACTGTGGCTGGCACTGTTATGGGAGCACTATGGCTGGCACTGTTATGGGAGCACTGTGGCTGGCACTGTTATGGGAGCACTGTGGCTGGCACCGTTATGGGAGCACTGTGGCTGGCACCGTTATGGGAGCACTGTGGCTGGCACCGTTATGGGAGCACTGTGGCTGGCACTGTTATGGGAGCACTGTGGCTGGCACTGTTATGGGAGCACTGTGGTTGGCACTGTTATGGGAGCACTGGATGCCACTGTTATGGGAGCACTGGATGGCACTGTTATGGGAGCACTATGTCTGGCACTGTTATGGGAGCACTGTGGCTGGCACTGTTATGGGAGCACTGTGGCTGGCACTGTTATGGGAGCACTGTGGCTGGCACTGTTATGGGAGCACTGTGGCTGGCACTGTTATGGGAGCACTGTGGCTGGCACTGTTATGGGAGCACTGTGGCTGGCACTGTTATGGGAGCACTGTGGCTGGCACTGTTATGGGAGCACTGTGGCTGGCACTGTTATGGGAGCACTGTGGCTGGCACCGTTATGGGAGCACTGGTTGGCACTGTTATGGGAGCACTGGATGGCACTGTTATGGGAGCACTGGCTGGCACTGTTATGGGAGCACTGTGGCTGGCACTGTTATGGGAGCACTGTGGCTGGCACTGTTATGGGAGCACTGTGGCTGGCACTGTTATGGGAGCACTGTGGCTGGCACTGTTATGGGAGCACTGTGGCTAGCACTGTTATGGGAGCACTGTGGCTGGCACTGTTATGGGAGCACTGGATGGCACTACTGGCTGGCGCTGTTATGGGAGCACTGTGGCTGGCACTGTTATGGGAGCACTGTGGCTGGCACTGTTATGGGAGCACTGTGGCTGGCACTGTTATGGGAGCACTGTGGCTGGCACTGTTATGGGAGCACTGGTTGGCACTGTTATGGGAGCACTGTGGCTGGCACTGTTATGGGAGCACTGTATCTGGCACTGTTATGGGAGCTCTGTGGCTAGCACTGTTATGGGAGCACTGTGGCTGGCACTGTTATGGGAGCACTGTGGCTGGAACTGTTATGGGAGCACTGTGGCTGGCACTGTTATGGGAGCACTGTGGCTGGCACTGTTATGGGAGCACTGTGGCTGGCACTGTTATGGGAGCACTGTGGCTGGCACTGTTATGGGAGCACTGTGGCTGGCACTGTTATGGGAGCACTGTGGTTGGCACTGTTAAGGGAGCACTGGATGGCACTGTTATGGGAGTACTGTGGTTGGCACTGTTATGGGAACACTGGCTGTCACTGTTATGGGAGCACTTTAGCTGGCACTGTTATGGGAGCACTGTATCTGGCACTGTTATGGGAGCACTGTGGCTAGCACTGTTATGGGAGCACTGTGGCTGGCACTGTTATGGGAGCACTGTGGCTGGCACTGTTATGGGAGCACTGTGGCTGGCACTGTTATGGGAGCACTGTGGCTGGCACTGTTATGCGAGCACTGTGGCTGGCACTGTTATGGGAGCACTGTATCTGGCACTGTTATGGGAGCACTGTGGCTAGCACTGTTATGGAAGCACTGTGGCTGGCACTGTTATGGGAGCACTGTGGCTGGCACTGTTATGGGTGCACTGTGGCTGGCACTGTTATGGGAGCACTGTGGCTGGCACTGTTATGGGAGCACTGTGGCTGGCACTGTTATGGGAGCACTGTGGCTGGCACTGTTATGGGAGCACTGTGGCTGGCACTGTTATGGGAGCACTGTGGCTGGCACTGTTATGGGAGCACTGTGGCTGGCACTGTTATGGGAGCACTGTGGCTGGCACTGTTATGGGAGCACTGTGGCTTGCACTGCTATGGGAGCACTGTGGCTGGCACTGTTATGGGAGCACTGTGGCTGGCACTGTTATGGGAGCACTGTGGTTGGCACTGTTATGGGAGCACTGGATGGCACTGTTATGGGAGCACTGGTTGGAACTGTTATGGGAGCACTGGATGGCACTGTTATGGGAGCACTGGCTGGCACTGTTATGGGAGCACTGTGTCTGGCACTGTTATGGGAGCACTGTGTCTGGCACTGTTATGGGAGCACTGTGGCTGGCACTGTTATGGGAGCACTGTGGCTAGCACTGTTATGGGAGCACTGTGGCTGGCACTGTTATGGGAGCACTGTGGCTGGCACTGTTATGGGAGCACTGTGGCTGGCACTGTTATGGGAGCACTGTGGCTGGCACTGTTATGGGAGCACTGTGGTTGGCACTGTTATGGGAGCACTGGATGGCACTGTTATGGGAGCACTGGTTGGCACTGTTATGGGAGCACTGGATGGCACTGTTATGGGAGCACTGGCTGGCACTGTTATGGGAGCACTGTGGCTGGCACTGTTATGGGAGCACTGTGGCTGGCACTGTTATGGGAGCACTGTGGCTGGCACTGTTATGGGAGCACTGTGGATGGCACTGTTTTGGGAGCACTGTGGCTGGCACTGTTATGGGAGCACTATGGCTGGCACTGTTATGGGAGCACTGTGGCTGGCACTGTTATGGGAGCACTGTGGCTGGCACTGTTATGGGAGCACTGGATGGCACTGTTATGGGAGCACTGGCTGGCACTGTTATGGGAGCACTGTGGCTGGCACTGTTATGGGAGCACTGTGGCTGGCACTGTTATGGGAGCACTGTGGCTGGCACTGTTATGGGAGCACTGTGGCTGGCACTGTTATGGGAGCACTGTGGCTGGCACTGTTATGGGAGCACTGTGGTTGGCACTGTTAAGGGAGCACTGGATGGCACTGTTATGGGAGTACTGTGGTTGGCACTGTTATGGGAACACTGGCTGTCACTGTTATGGGAGCACTTTAGCTGGCACTGTTATGGGAGCACTGTATCTGGCACTGTTATGGGAGCACTGTGGCTAGCACTGTTATGGGAGCACTGTGGCTGGCACTGTTATGGGAGCACTGTATCTGGCACTGTTATGGGAGCACTGTGGCTAGCACTGTTATGGAAGCACTGTGGCTGGCACTGTTATGGGAGCACTGTGGCTGGCACTGTTATGGGTGCACTGTGGCTGGCACTGTTATGGGAGCACTGTGGCTGGCACTGTTATGGGAGCACTGTGGCTGGCACTGTTATGGGAGCACTGTGGCTGGCACAGTTATGGGAGCACTGTGGCTGGCACTGTTATGGGAGCACTGTGGCTGGCACTGTTATGGGAGCACTGTGGCTGGCACTGTTATGGGAGCACTGTGGCTGGCACTGTTATGGGAGCACTGTGGCTGGCACTGTTATGGGAGCACTGTGGCTGGCACTGCTATGGGAGCACTGTGGCTGGCACTGTTATGGGAGCACTGTGGCTGGCACTGTTATGGGAGCACTGTGGCTAGCACTGTTATGGGAGCACTGTGGCTGGCACTGTTATGGGAGCACTGTGGCTGGCACTGTTATGGGAGCACTGTGGCTGGCACTGTTATGGGAGCACTGTGGCTGGCACTGTTATGGGAGCACTGTGGTTGGCACTGTTATGGGAGCACTGGATGGCACTGTTATGGGAGCACTGGTTGGCACTGTTATGGGAGCACTGGATGGCACTGTTATGGGAGCACTGGCTGTCACTGTTATGGGAGCACTTTAGCTGGCACTGTTATGGGAGCACTGTATCTGGCACTGTTATGGGAGCACTGTGGCTGGCACTGTTATGGGAGCACTGTGGCTGGCACTGTTATGGGAGCACTGTGGCTGGCACTGTTATGGGAGCACTGTGGCTGGCACTGTTATGGGAGCACTGTGGCTGGCACTGTTATGCGAGCACTGTGGCTGGCACTGTTATGGGAGCACTGTGGCTGGCACTGTTATGGGAGCACTGTGGCTGGCACTGTTATGGGAGCACTGTGGCTGGCACTGTTATGGGAGCACTGTGGCTGGCACTGTTATGGGAGCACTGTGGCTGGCACTGTTATGGGAGCACTGTGGCTTGCACTGCTATGGGAGCACTGTGGCTGGCACTGCTATGGGAGCACTGTGGCTGGCACTGTTATGGGAGCACTGTGGCTGGCACTGTTATGGGAGCACTGTGGCTGGCACTGTTATGGGAGCACTGTGGCTGGCACTGTTATGGGAGCACTGTGGCTGGCACTGTTATGGGAGCACTGTGGCTGGCACTGTTATGGGAGCACTGTGGCTTGCACTGCTATGGGAGCACTGTGGCTGGCACTGTTATGGGAGCACTGTGGCTGGCACTGTTATGGGAGCACTGTGGTTGGCACTGTTATGGGAGCACTGGATGGCACTGTTATGGGAGCACTGGTTGGCACTGTTATGGGAGCACTGGATGGCACTGTTATGGGAGCACTGGCTGGCACTGTTATGGGAGCACTGTGTCTGGCACTGTTATGGGAGCACTGTGGCTGGCACTGTTATGGGAGCACTGTGGCTGGCACTGTTATGGGAGCACTGTGGCTGGCACTGTTATGGGAGCACTGTGGCTGGCACTGTTATGGGAGCACTGTGGCTGGCACTGTTATGGGAGCACTGTGGCTGGCACTGTTATGGGAGCACTGTGGCTGGCACTGTTATGGGAGCACTGTGGTTGGCACTGTTATGGGAGCACTGGATGGCACTGTTATGGGAGCACTGGTTGGCACTGTTATGGGAGCACTGGATGGCACTGTTATGGGAGCACTGGCTGGCACTGTTATGGGAGCACTGTGGCTGGCACTGTTATGGGAGCACTGTGGCTGGCACTGTTATGGGAGCACTGTGGCTGGCACTGTTATGGGAGCACTGTGGCTGGCACTGTTTTGGGAGCACTGTGGCTGGCACTGTTATGGGAGCACTATGGCTGGCACTGTTATGGGAGCACTGTGGCTGGCACTGTTATGGGAGCACTGTGGCTGGCACTGTTATGGGAGCACTGGATGGCACTGTTATGGGAGCACTGGCTGGCACTGTTATGGGAGCACTGTGGCTGGCACTGTTATGGGAGCACTGTGGCTGGCACTGTTATGGGAGCACTGTGGCTGGCACTGTTATGGGAGCACTGTGGCTGGCACTGTTTTGGGAGCACTGTGGCTGGCACTGTTATGGGAGCACTATGGCTGGCACTGTTATGGGAGCACTGTGGCTGGCACTGTTATGGGAGAACTGTGGCTGGCACTGTTATGGGAGCACTGTGGCTGGCACTGTTATGGGAGCACTGTGGCTGGCACTGTTATGGGAGCACTGTGGCTGGCACTGTTATGGGAGCACTGTGGCTGGCACTGTTATGGGAGCACTGTGGCTGGCACTGTTATGGGAGCACTGTGGCTGGCACTGTTATGGGAG
This sequence comes from Rhinoderma darwinii, assembly GCF_050947455.1. NCBI lineage: Eukaryota > Metazoa > Chordata > Amphibia > Anura > Rhinodermatidae > Rhinoderma > Rhinoderma darwinii. The sequence continues at coordinate 50,161 of NW_027464044.1, read as the reverse complement.
CACTGTGGCTGGCACTGTTATGGGAGCACTGTGGCTGGCACTGTTATGGGAGCACTGTGGCTGGCTCTGTTATGGGAGCACTGTGGCTGGCACTGTTATGGGAGCACTGTGGCTGGCACTGTTATGGGAGCACTGTATCTGGCACTGTTATGGGAGCACTGTGGCTAGCACTGTTATGGGAGCACTGTGGCTGGCACTGTTATGGGAGCACTGTGGCTGGAACTGTTATGGGAGCACTGTGGCTGGCACTGTTATGGGAGCACTGTGGCTGGCACTGTTATGGGAGCACTGTGGCTGGCACTGTTATGGGAGCACTGTGGCTGGCACTGTTATGGGAGCACTGTGGCTGGCACTGTTATGGGAGCACTGTGGTTGGCACTGTTAAGGGAGCACTGGATGGCACTGTTATGGGAGTACTGTGGTTGGCACTGTTATGGGAACACTGGCTGTCACTGTTATGGGAGCACTTTAGCTGGCACTGTTATGGGAGCACTGGCTGTCACTGTTATGGGAGCACTTTAGCTGGCACTGTTATGGGAGCACTGTATCTGGCACTGTTATGGGAGCACTGTGGCTAGCACTGTTATGGGAGCACTGTGGCTGGCACTGTTATGGGAGCACTGTGGCTGGCACTGTTATGGGAGCACTGTATCTGGCACTGTTATGGGAGCACTGTGGCTAGCACTGTTATGGAAGCACTGTGGCTGGCACTGTTATGGGAGCACTGTGGCTGGCACTGTTATGGGTGCACTGTGGCTGGCACTGTTATGGGAGCACTGTGGCTGGCACTGTTATGGGAACACTGTGGCTGGCACTGTTATGGGAGCACTGTGGCTGGCACTGTTATGGGAGCACTGTGGCTGGCACTGTTATGGGAGCACTGTGGCTGGCACTGTTATGCGAGCACTGTGGCTGGCACTGTTATGGGAGCACTGTGGCTGGCACTGTTATGGGAGCACTGTGGCTGGCACTGTTATGGGAGCACTGTGGCTGGCACTGCTATGGGAGCACTGTGGCTGGCACTGTTATGGGAGCACTGTGGCTGGCACTGTTATGGGAGCACTGTGGCTGGCGCTGTTATGGGAACACTGTGGTTGGCACTGTTATGGGAGCACTGGATGGCACTGTTATGGGAGCACTGGTTGGCACTGTTATGGGAGCACTGGATGGCACTGTTATGGGAGCACTGGCTGGCACTGTTATGGGAGCACTGTGGCTGGCACTGTTATGGGAGCACTGTGGCTGGCACTGTTATGGGAGCACTGTGGTTGGCACTGTTATGGGAGCACTGGATGGCACTGTTATGGGAGCACTGGTTGGCACTGTTATGGGAGCACTGGATGACACTGTTATGGGAGCACTGGCTGGCACTGTTATGGGAGCACTGTGGCTGGCACTGTTATGGGAGCACTGTGGCTGGCACTGTTATGGGAGCACTGTGGCTGGCACTGTTATGGGAGCACTGTGGCTGGCACTGTTTTGGGAGCACTGTGGCTGGCACTGTTATGGGAGCACTATGGCTGGCACTGTTATGGGAGCACTGTGGCTGGCACTGTTATGGGAGCACTGTGGCTGGCACTGTTATGGGAGCACTGTGGCTGGCACTGTTATGGGAGCACTGTGGCTGGCACTGTTATGGGAGCACTGTGGCTGGCACTGTTATGGGAGCACTGTGGCTGGCACTGTTATGGGAGCACTGTGGCTGGCACTGTTATGGGAGCACTGTGGCTGGCACTGTTATGGGAGCACTGTGGCTGGCACTGTTATGGGAGCACTGTGGCTAGCACTGTTATGGGAGCACTGTGGCTGGCACTGTTATGGGAGCACTGTGGCTGGCACTGTTATGGGAGCACTGTGGCTGGCACTGTTATGGGAGCACTGTGGCTGGCACTGTTATGGGAACACTGTGGTTGGCACTGTTATGGGAGCACTGGGTGGCACTGTTATGGGAGCACTGGATGGCACTGTTATGGGAGCACTGGATGGCACTGTTATGGGAGCACTGGCTGGCACTGTTATGGGAGCACTGTGGCTGGCACTGTTATGGGAGCACTGTGGCTGGCACTGTTATGGGAGCACTGTGGCTGGCACTGTTATGGGAGCACTGTGGCTGGCACTGTTATGGGAGCACTGTGGCTGGCACTGTTATGGGAGCACTATGGCTGGCACCGTTATGGGAGCACTGTGGCTGGCACCGTTATGGGAGCACTGTGGCTGGCACCGTTATGGGAGCACTGTGGCTGGCACCGTTATGGGAGCACTGTGGCTGGCACTGTTATGGGAGCACTGTGGCTGGCACTGTTATGGGAGCACTGTGGCTGGCACTGTTATGGGAGCACTGTGGCTGGCACTGTTATGGGAGCACTGTGGTTGGCACTGTTATGGGAGCACTGGATGGCACTGTTATGGGAGCACTGGTTGGCACTGTTATGGGAGCACTGGATGGCACTGTTATGGGAGTACTGGCTGGCACTGTTATGGGAGCACTGTGGCTGGCACTGTTTTGGGAGCACTGTGGCTGGCACTGTTTTGGGAGCACTGTGGCTGGCACTGTTATGGGAGCACTGTGGCTGGCACTGTTATGGGAGCACTGTGGCTGGCACTGTTAAGGGAGCACTGTAGCTGGCACTGTTATGGGAGCACTGTAGCTGGCACTGTTATGGGAGCACTGTAGCTGGCACTGTTATGGGAGCACTGGTTGGCACTGTTATGGGAGCACTGTAGTTGGCACTGTTAAGGGAGCACTGGATGGCACTGTTATGGGAGTACTGTGATTGGCACTGTTAAGGGAGCACTGGATGGCACTGTTATGGGAGTACTGTGGTTGGCACTGTTAAGGGAACACTGGCTGTCACTGTTATGGGAGCACTTTAGCTGGCACTGTTATGGGAGCACTGTATCTGGCACTGTTATGGGAGCACTGTGGCTAGCACTGTTATGGGAGCACTGTGGCTGGCACTGTTATGGGAGCACTGTGGCTGGCACTGTTATGGGAGCACTGTGGCTGGCACTGTATGGGAGCACTGTGGCTGGCACTGTTATGGGAGCACTGTGGCTGGCACTGTTATGGGAGCACTGTATCTGGCACTGTTATGGGAGCACTGTGGCTAGCACTGTTATGGGAGCACTGTGGCTGGCACTGTTATGGGAGCACTGTGGCTGGAACTGTTATGGGAGCACTGTGGCTGGCACTGTTATGGGAGCACTGTGGCTGGCACTGTTATGGGAGCACTGTGGCTGGCACTGTTATGGGAGCACTGTGGCTGGCACTGTTATGGGAGCACTGTGGCTGGCACTGTTAAGGGAGCACTGGATGGCACTGTTATGGGAGTACTGTGGTTGGCAGTGTTATGGGAACACTGGCTGTCACTGTTATGGGAGCACTTTAGCTGGCACTGTTATGGGAGCACTGGCTGTCACTGTTATGGGAGCACTTTAGCTGGCACTGTTATGGGAGCACTGTATCTGGCACTGTTATGGGAGCACTGTGGCTAGCACTGTTATGGGAGCACTGTGGCTGGCACTGTTATGGGAGCACTGTGGCTGGCACTGTTATGGGAGCACTGTATCTGGCACTGTTATGGGAGCACTGTGGCTAGCACTGTTATGGAAGCACTGTGGCTGGCACTGTTATGGGAGCACTGTGGCTGGCACTGTTATGGGTGCACTGTGGCTGGCACTGTTATGGGAGCACTGTGGCTGGCACTGTTATGGGAGCACTGTGGCTGGCACTGTTATGGGAGCACTGTGGCTGGCACTGTTATGGGAGCACTGTGGCTGGCACTGTTATGGGAGCACTGTGGCTGGCACTGTTATGGGAGCACTGTGGCTGGCACTGTTATGGGAGCACTGTGGCTGGCACTGTTATGGGAGCACTGTGGCTGGCACTGCTATGGGAGCACTGTGGCTGGCACTGTTATGGGAGCACTGTGGCTGGCACTGTTATGGGAGCACTGTGGCTGGCGCTGTTATGGGAACACTGTGGTTGGCACTGTTATGGGAGCACTGGATGGCACTGTTATGGGAGCACTGGTTGGCACTGTTATGGGAGCACTGGATGGCACTGTTATGGGAGCACTGGCTGGCACTGTTATGGGAGCACTGTGGCTGGCACTGTTATGGGAGCACTGTGGCTGGCACTGTTATGGGAGCACTGTGGTTGGCACTGTTATGGGAGCACTGGATGGCACTGTTATGGGAGCACTGGTTGGCACTGTTATGGGAGCACTGGATGGCACTGTTATGGGAGCACTGGCTGGCACTGTTATGGGAGCACTGTGGCTGGCACTGTTATGGGAGCACTGTGGCTGGTACTGTTATGGGAGCACTGTGGCTGGCACTGTTTTGGGAGCACTGTGGCTGGCACTGTTATGGGAGCACTATGGCTGGCACTGTTATGGGAGCACTGTGGCTGGCACTGTTATGGGAGCACTGTGGCTGGCACTGTTATGGGAGCACTGTGGCTGGCACTGTTAAGGGAGAACTGTGGCTGGCACTGTTATGGGAGCACTGTGGCTGGCACTGTTATGGGAGCACTGTGGCTGGCACTGTTATGGGAGCACTGTGGCTGGCACTGTTATGGGAGCACTGTGGCTGGCACTGTTATGGGAGCACTGTGGCTGGCACTGTTATGGGAGCACTGTGGCTAGCACTGTTATGGGAGCACTGTGGCTGGCACTGTTATGGGAGCACTGTGGCTGGCACTGTTATGGGAGCACTGTGGCTGGCACTGTTATGGGAGCACTGTGGCTGGCACTGTTATGGGAACACTGTGGTTGGCACTGTTATGGGAGCACTGGATGGCACTGTTATGGGAGCACTGGATGGCACTGTTATGGGAGCACTGGTTGGCACTGTTATGGGAGCACTGGATGGCACTGTTATGGGAGCACTGGCTGGCACTGTTATGGGAGCACTGTGGCTGGCACTGTTATGGGAGCACTGTGGCTGGCACTGTTATGGGAGCACTGTGGCTGACACTGTTATGGGAGCACTGTGGCTGGCACTGTTATGGGAGCACTGTGGCTGGCACTGTTATGGGAGCACTATGGCTGGCACTGTTATGGGAGCACTGTGGCTGGCACTGTTATGGGAGCACTGTGGCTGGCACTGTTATGGGAGCACTATGGCTGGCACTGTTATGGGAGCACTGTGGCTGGCACTGTTATGGGAGCACTGTGGCTGGCACTGTTATGGGAGCACTGTGGCTGGCACTGTTATGGGAGCACTGTGGCTGGCACTGTTATGGGAGCACTGTGGCTGGCACTGTTATGGGAGCACTGTGGCTGGCACTGTTATGGGAGCACTATGGCTGGCACTGTTATGGGAGCACTTTGGCTGGCACTGTTATGGGAGCACTGTGGCTGGCACCGTTATGGGAGCACTGTGGCTGGCACCGTTATGGGAGCACTGTGGCTGGCACCGTTATGGGAGCACTGTGGCTGGCACTGTTATGGGAGCACTGTGGCTGGCACTGTTATGGGAGCACTGTGGCTGGCACTGTTATGGGAGCACTGTGGTTGGCACTGTTATGGGAGCACTGGATGGCACTGTTATGGGAGCACTGGTTGGCACTGTTATGGGAGCACTGGATGGCACTGTTATGGGAGCACTGGCTGGCACTGTTATGGGAGCACTGTGGCTGGCACTGTTATGGGAGCACTGTGGCTGGCACTGTTATGGGAGCACTGTGGCTGGCACTGTTATGGGAGCACTGTGGCTGGCACTGTTATGGGAGCACTGTGGCTGGCACCGTTATGGGAGCACTATGGCTGGCACCGTTATGGGAGCACTGTGGCTGGCACCGTTATGGGAGCACTGTGGCTGGCACCGTTATGGGAGCACTGTGGCTGGCACCGTTATGGGAGCACTGTGGCTGGCACCGTTATGGGAGCACTGTGGCTGGCACTATTATGGGAGCACTGTGGCTGGCACTGTTATGGGAGCACTGTGGCTGGCACTGTTATGGGAGCACTGTGGTTGGCACTGTTATGGGAGCACTGGATGGCACTGTTATGGGAGCACTGGATGGCACTGTTATGGGAGCACTATGGCTGGCACAGTTATGGGAGCACTGTGGCTGGCACTGTTATGGGAGCACTGTGGCTGGCACTGTTATGGGAGCACTGTGGCTGGCACTGTTATGGGAGCACTGTGGCTGGCACTGTTATGGGAGCACTGTGGCTGGCACTGTTATGGGAGCACTGTGGCTGGCACTGTTATGGGAGCACTGTGGCTGGCACTGTTATGGGAGCACTGTGGCTGGCACTGTTATGGGAGCACTGTGGCTGGCACTGTTATGGGAGCACTGTGGCTGGCACTGTTATGGGAGCACTGTGGCTGGCACTGTTATGGGAGCACTGTGGCTGGCACTGTTATGGGAGCACTGTGGCTGGCACTGTTATGGGAGCACTGTGGTTGGCACTGTTATGGGAGCACTGGATGGCACTGTTATGGGAGCACTGGTTGGCACTGTTATGGGAGCACTGGATGGCACTGTTATGGGAGCACTGGCTGACACTGTTATGGGAGCACTGTGGCTGGCACTGTTATGGGAGCACTGTGGCTGGCACTGTTATGGGAGCACTGTGGCTGGCACTGTTATGGGAGCACTGTGGCTGGCACTGTTATGGGAGCACTGTGGCTGGCACTGTTATGGGAGCACTGTGGCTGGCACGGTTATGGGAGCACTGTGGCTGGCACTGTTATGGGAGCACTGTGGCTGGCACTGTTATGGGAGCACTATGGCTGGCACTGTTATGGGAGCACTGTGGCTGGCACCGTTATGGGAGCACTGTGGCTGGCACCGTTATGGGAGCACTGTGGCTGGCACCGTTATGGGAGCACTGTGGCTGGCACCGTTATGGGAGAACTGTGGCTGGCACAGTTTTGGGAGCACTGTGGCTGGCACCGTTATGGGAGCACTGTGGCTGGCACCGTTATGGGAGCACTGTGGCTGGCACCGTTATGGGAGCACTGTGGCTGGCACCGTTATGGGAGCACTGTGGCTGGCACCGTTATGGGAGCACTGTGGCTGGCACTGTTATGGGAGCACTGTGGCTGGCACTGTTATGGGAGCACTGTGGCTGGCACTGTTATGGGAGCACTGTGGCTGCCACTGTTATGGGAGCACTGTATCTGGCACTGTTATGGGAGCACTGTGGCTAGCACTGTTATGGGAGCACTGGATGTCACTGTTATGGGAGCACTGGTTGGCACTGTTATGGGAGCACTGGATGGCACTGTTATGGGAGCACTGGCTGGCACTGTTATGGGAGCACTGTGGCTGGCACCGTTATGGGAGCACTGTGGCTGGCACTGTTATGGGAGCACTGTGGTTGGCACTGTTATGGGAGCACTGGATGGCACTGTTATGGGAGCACTGGTTGGCACTGTTAAGGGAGCACTGGTTGGCACTGTTATGGGTGCACTGGTTGGCACTGTTATGGGAGCACTGGATGGCACTGTTATGGGAGTACTGGCTGGCACTGTTATGGGAGCACTGTGGCTGGCACTGTTATGGGAGCACTGTGGCTGGCACTGTTATGGGAGCACTGTGGCTGGCACTGTTATGGGAGCACTGTGGCTGGCACTGTTATGGGAGCACTGTGGCTGGCACTGTTATGGGAGCAATGTGGCTGGCACTGTTATGGGAGCACTGTAGCTGGCACTGTTATGGGAGCACTGTAGCTGGCACTGTTATGGGAGCACTGTAGCTGGCACTGTTATGGGAGTACTGGTTGGCACTGTTATGGGAGCACTTCGGTTGGCACTGTTAAGGGAGCACTGGTTGGCACGGTTATGGGAGCACTGGATGGCACTGTTATGGGAGTACTGGCTGGCACTGTTATGGGAGCACTGTGGCTGGCACTGTTTTGGGAGCACTGTGGCTGGCACTGTTATGGGAGCACTGTGGCTGGCACTGTTATGGGAGCACTGTGGCTGGCACTGTTAAGGGAGCACTGTAGCTGGCACTGTTATGGGAGCACTGTAGCTGGCACTGTTATGGGAGCACTGGTTGGCACTGTTAAGGGAGCACTGGTTGGCACTGTTATGGGTGCACTGGTTGGCACTGTTATGGGAACACTGTGGCTGGCACTGTTATGGGAGTACTGTGGCTGGCACTGTTATGGGAGCAATGTGGCTGGCACTGTTATGGGAGCACTGTGGCTGGCACTGTTATGGTAGCACTGTGGCTAGCACTGTTATGGGAGCACTGTGGCTGGCACTGTTATGGGAGCACTGTGGCTGGCACTGTTATGGGAACACTGTGGCTGGCACTGTTATGGGAGCACTGTGGCTGGCACTGTTATGGGAGCACTGTGGTTGGCACTGTTATTGGAGCACTGGATGGCACTGTTATGGGAGCACTGGTTGGCACTGTTATGGGAGCACTGGATGGCACTGTTATGGGAGCACTGGCTGGCACTGTTATGGGAGCACTGTGGCTGGCACTGTTATGGGAGCACTGTGGCTGGCACTGTTATGGGAGCACTGTGGCTGGCACTGTTATGGGAGCACTGTGGCTGGCACTGTTTTGGGAGCACTGTGGCTGGCACTGTTATGGGAGCACTATGGCTGGCACTGTTATGGGAGCACTGTGGCTGGCACTGTTATGGGAGCACTGTGGCTGGCACTGTTATGGGAGCACTGTGGCTGGCACTGTTATGGGAGCACTGTGGCTGGCACTGTTATGGGAGCACTGTGGCTGGCACTGTTATGGGAGCACTGTGGCTGGCACTGTTATGGGAGCACTGGATGGCACTGTTATGGGAGCACTGGTTGGCACTGTTATGGGAGCACTGGATGGCACTGTTATGGGAGCACTGGCTGGCACTGTTATGGGAGCACTGTGGCTGGCACTGTTTTGGGAGCACTGTGGCTGGCACTGTTATGGGAGCACTATGGCTGGCACTGTTATGGGAGCACTGTGGCTGGCACTGTTATGGGAGCACTGTGGCTGGCACTGTTATGGGAGCACTATGGCTGGCACTGTTATGGGAGCACTGTGGCTGGCACAGTTATGGGAGCACTGTGGCTGGCACTGTTATGGGAGCACTGTGGCTGGCACTGTTATGGGAGCACTATGGCTGGCACTGTTATGGGAGCACTGTGGCTGGCACCGTTATGGGAGCACTGTGGCTGGCACCGTTATGGGAGCACTGTGGCTGGCACCGTTATGGGAGCACTGTGGCTGGCACTGTTATGGGAGCACTGTGGCTGGCACTGTTATGGGAGCACTGTGGCTGGCACTGTTATGGGAGCACTGTGGTTGGCACTGTTATGGGAGCACTGGATGGCACTGTTATGGGAGCACTGGTTGGCACTGTTATGGGAGCACTGGATGGCACTGTTATGGGAGCACTGGCTGGCACTGTTATGGGAGCACTGTGGCTGGCACTGTTATGGGAGCACTGTGGCTGGCACTGTTATGGGAGCACTGTGGCTGGCACTGTTATGGGAGCACTGTGGCTGGCACTGTTTTGGGAGCACTGTGGCTGGCACTGTTATGGGAGCACTGTGGCTGGCACTGTTATGGGAGCACTGTGGCTGGCACTGTTACGGGAGCACTGTAGCTGGCACTGTTATGGGAGCACTGTAGCTGGCACTGTTATGGGAGCACTGGTTGGCACTGTTAAGGGAGCACTGGTTGGCACTGTTATGGGTGCACTGGTTGGCACTGTTATGGGAGCACTGGATGGCACTGTTATGGGAGTACTGGCTGGCACTGTTATGGGAGCACTGTGGCTGGCACTGTTATGGGAGCACTGTGGCTGGCACTGTTATGGGAGCACTGTGGCTGGCACTGTTATGGGAGCACTGTGGCTGGCACTGCTATGGGAGCACTGTGGCTGGCACTGTTATGGGAGCAATGTGGCTGGCACTGTTATGGGAGCACTGTAGCTGGCACTGTTATGGGAGCACTGTAGCTGGCACTGTTATGGGAGCACTGTAGCTGGCACTGTTATGGGAGTACTGGTTGGCACTGTTATGGGAGCACTGTGGTTGGCACTGTTAAGGGAGCACTGGTTGGCACTGTTATGGGAGCACTGTAGCTGGCACTGTTATGGGAGTACTGGCTGGCACTGTTATGGGAGCACTGTGGTTGGCACTGTTATGGGAACACTGGCTGTCACTGTTATGGGAGCACTTTAGCTGGCACTGTTATGGGAGCACTGTATCTGGCACTGTTATGGGAGCACTGTGGCTAGCACTGTTATGGGAGCACTGTGGCTGGCACTGTTATGGGAGCACTGTATCTGGCACTGTTATGGGAGCACTGTGGCTAGCACTGTTATGGAAGCACTGTGGCTGGCACTGTTATGGGAGCACTGTGGCTGGCACTGTTATGGGTGCACTGTGGCTGGCACTGTTATGGGAGCACTGTGGCTGGCACTGTTATGGGAGCACTGTGGCTGGCACTGTTATGGGAGCACTGTGGCTGGCACTGTTATGGGAGCACTGTGGCTGGCACTGTTATGGGAGCACTGTGGCTGGCACTGTTATGGGAGCACTGTGGCTGGCACTGTTATGGGAGCACTGTGGCTAGCACTGTTATGGGAGCACTGTGGCTGGCACTGTTATGGGAGCACTGTGGCTGGCACTGTTATGGGAGCACTGTGGCTGGCACTGTTATGGGAGCACTGTGGCTAGCACTGTTATGGGAGCACTGTGGCTGGCACTGTTATGGGAGCACTGTGGCTGGCACTGTTATGGGAGCACTGTGGCTGGCACTGTTATGGGAGCACTGTGGCTGGCACTGTTATGGGAGCACTGTGGTTGGCACTGTTATGGGAGCACTGGATGGCACTGTTATGGGAGCACTGGTTGGCACTGTTATGGGAGCACTGGATGGCACTGTTATGGGAGCACTGGCTGGCACTGTTATGGGAGCACTGTGGCTGGCACTGTTATGGGAGCACTGTGGCTGGCACTGTTATGGGAGCACTGTGGCTGGCACTGTTATGGGAGCATTGTGGCTGGCACTGTTTTGGGAGCACTGTGGCTGGCACTGTTATGGGAGCACTATGGCTGGCACTGTTATGGGAGCACTGTGTCTGGCACTGTTATGGGAGCACTGTGGCTGGCACTGTTATGGGAGCACTGTGGCTGGCACTGTTATGGGAGCACTGTGGCTGGCACTGTTATGGGAGCACTGTGGCTGGCACTGTTATGGGAGCACTGTGGCTGGCACTGTTATGGGAGCACTGTGGCTGGCACTGTTATGGGAGCACTGTGGCTAGCACTGTTATGGGAGCACTGTGGCTGGCACTGTTATGGGAGCACTGTGGCTGGCACTGTTATGGGAGCACTGTGGCTGGCACTGTTATGGGAGCACTGTGGTTGGCACTGGTATTGGAGCACTGGATGGCACTGTTATGGGAGCACTGGTTGGCACTGTTATGGGAGCACTGGATGGCACTGTTATGGGAGCACTGGCTGGCACTGTTATGGGAGCACTGTGGCTGGCACTGTTATGGGAGCACTGTGGCTGGAACTGTTATGGGAGCACTGTGGCTGGCACTGTTATGGGAGCACTGTGGCTGGCACTGTTTTGGGAGCACTGTGGCTGGCACTGTTATGGGAGCACTATGGCTGGCACTGTTATGGGAGCACTGTGGCTGGCACTGTTATGGGAGCACTGTGGCTGGCACTGTTATGGGAGCACTGTGGCTGGCACTGTTATGGGAGCACTGTGGCTGGCACTGTTATGGGAGCACTGTGGCTGGCACTGTTATGGGAGCACTGTGGCTGGCACTGTTATGGGAGCACTGTGGCTGGCACTGTTATGGGAGCACTGTGGCTGGCACTGTTATGGGAGCACTATGGCTGGCACTGTTATGGGAGCACTGTGGCTGGCACCGTTATGGGAGCACTGTGGCTGGCACCGTTATGGGAGCACTGTGGCTGGCACCGTTATGGGAGCACTGTGGCTGGCACTGTTATGGGAGCACTGTGGCTGGCACTGTTATGGGAGCACTGTGGCTGGCACTGTTATGGGAGCACTGTGGCTGGCACTGTTATGGGAGCACTGTGGTTGGCACTGTTATGGGAGCACTGGATGGCACTGTTATGGGAGCACTGGTTGGCACTGTTATGGGAGCACTGGGTGGCACTGTTATGGGAGCACTGGCTGGCACTGTTATGGGAGCACTGTGGCTGGCACTGTTTTGGGAGCACTGTGGCTGGCACTGTTATGGGAGCACTATGGCTGGCACTGTTATGGGAGCACTGTGGCTGGCACTGTTATGGGAGCACTGTGGCTGGCACTGTTATGGGAGCACTATGGCTGGCACTGTTATGGGAGCACTGTGGCTGGCACAGTTATGGGAGCACTGTGGCTGGCACTGTTATGGGAGCACTGTGGCTGGCACTGTTATGGGAGCACTATGGCTGGCACTATTATGGGAGCACTGTGGCTGGCACTGTTATGGGAGCACTGTGGCTGGCACCGTTATGGGAGCACTGTGGCTGGCACTGTTTTGGGAGCACTGTGGCTGGCACTGTTATGGGAGCACTGTGGCTGGCACTGTTATGGGAGCACTGTGGCTGGCACTGTTAAGGGAGCACTGGTTGGCACTGTTAAGGGAGCACTGGTTGGCACTGTTATGGGTGCACTGGTTGGCAGTGTTATGGGAGCACTGGATGGCACTGTTATGGGAGTACTGGCTGGCACTGTTATGGGAACACTGTGGCTGGCACTGTTATGGGAGTACTGTGGCTGGCACTGTTATGGGAGCAATGTGGCTGGCACTGTTATGGGAGCACTGTGGCTGGCACTGTTATGGGAGCACTGTGGCTAGCACTGTTATGGGAGCACTGTGGCTGGCACTGTTATGGGAGCACTGTGGCTGGCACTGTTATGGGAACACTGTGGCTGGCACTGTTATGGGAGCACTGTGGCTGGCACTGTTATGGGAGCACTGTGGTTGGCACTGTTATTGGAGCACTGGATGGCACTGTTATGGGAGCACTGGTTGGCACTGTTATGGGAGCACTGGATGGCACTGTTATGGGAGCACTGGCTGGCACTGTTATGGGAGCACTGTGGCTGGCACTGTTATGGGAGCACTGTGGCTGGCACTGTTATGGGAGCACTGTGGCTGGCACTGTTATGGGAGCACTGTGGCTGGCACTGTTTTGGGAGCACTGTGGCTGGCACTGTTATGGGAGCACTGTGGCTGACACTGTTATGGGAGCACTGTGGCTGGCACTGTTATGGGAGCACTGTGGCTGGCACTGTTATGGGAGCACTGTGGCTGGCACTGTTATGGGAGCACTGTGGCTGGCACTGTTAAGGGAGCACTGGTTGGCACTGTTAAGGGAGCACTGGCTGGCACTGTTATGGTAGCACTGTGGCTGGCACTGTTATGGGAGCACTGTGGCTGGCACTGTTATGGGAGCACTGTGGCTGGCACTGTTATGGGAGCACTGTGGCTGGCACTGTTATGGGAGCACTGTGGCTGGCACTGTTATGGGAGCACTGTGGCTGGCACTGTTATGGGAGCACTATGGCTGGCACTGTTATGGGAGCACTGTGGCTGGCACTGTTATGGGAGCACTGTGGCTGGCACCGTTATGGGAGCACTGTGGCTGGCACCGTTATGGGAGCACTGTGGCTGGCACTGTTATGGGAGCACTGTGGCTGGCACTGTTATGGGAGCACTGTGGCTGGCACTGTTATGGGAGCACTGTGGCTGGCACTGTTATGGGAGAACTGTGGTTGGCACTGTTATGGGAGCACTGGATGGCACTGTTATGGGAGCACTGGTTGGCACTGTTATGGGAGCACTGGATGGCACTGTTATGGGAGCACTGGCTGGCACTGTTATGGGAGCACTGTGGCTGGCACTGTTTTGGGAGCACTGTGTCTGGCACTGTTATGGGAGCACTATGGCTGGCACTGTTATGGGAGCACTGTGGCTGGCACTGTTATGGGAGCACTGTGGCTGGCACTGATATGGGAGCACTATGGCTGGCACTGTTATGGGAGCACTGTGGCTGGCACAGTTATGGGAACACTGTGGCTGGCACTGTTATGGGAGTACTGTGGCTGGCACTGTTATGGGAGCAATGTGGCTGGCACTGTTATGGGAGCACTGTGGCTGGCACTGTTATGGGAGCACTGTGGCTAGCACTGTTATGGGAGCACTGTGGCTGGCACTGTTATGGGAGCACTGTGGCTGGCACTGTTATGGGAACACTGTGGCTGGCACTGTTATGGGAGCACTGTGGCTGGCACTGTTATGGGAGCACTGTGGTTGGCACTGTTATTGGAGCACTGGATGGCACTGTTATGGGAGCACTGGTTGGCACTGTTATGGGAGCACTGGATGGCACTGTTATGGGAGCACTGGCTGGCACTGTTATGGGAGCACTGTGGCTGGCACTGTTATGGGAGCACTGTGGCTGGCACTGTTATGGGAGCACTGTGGCTGGCACTGTTATGGGAGCACTGTGGCTGGCACTGTTTTGGGAGCACTGTGGCTGGCACTGTTATGGGAGCACTGTGGCTGGCACTGTTATGGGAGCACTGTGGCTGGCACTGTTATGGGAGCACTGTGGCTGGCACTGTTATGGGAGCACTGTGGCTGGCACTGTTATGGGAGCACTGTGGCTGGCACTGTTAAGGGAGCACTGGTTGGCACTGTTAAGGGAGCACTGGCTGGCACTGTTATGGGAGCACTGTGGCTGGCACTGTTATGGGAGCACTGTGGCTGGCACTGTTATGGGAGCACTGTGGCTGGCACTGTTATGGGAGCACTGTGGCTGGCACTGTTATGGGAGCACTGTGGCTGGCACTGTTATGGGAGCACTGTGGCTGGCACTGTTATGGGAGCACTATGGCTGGCACTGTTATGGGAGCACTGTGGCTGGCACTGTTATGGGAGCACTGTGGCTGGCACCGTTATGGGAGCACTGTGGCTGGCACCGTTATGGGAGCACTGTGGCTGGCACTGTTATGGGAGCACTGTGGCTGGCACTGTTATGGGAGCACTGTGGCTGGCACTGTTATGGGAGCACTGTGGCTGGCACTGTTATGGGAGAACTGTGGTTGGCACTGTTATGGGAGCACTGGATGGCACTGTTATGGGAGCACTGGTTGGCACTGTTATGGGAGCACTGGATGGCACTGTTATGGGAGCACTGGCTGGCACTGTTATGGGAGCACTGTGGCTGGCACTGTTTTGGGAGCACTGTGTCTGGCACTGTTATGGGAGCACTATGGCTGGCACTGTTATGGGAGCACTGTGGCTGGCACTGTTATGGGAGCACTGTGGCTGGCACTGATATGGGAGCACTATGGCTGGCACTGTTATGGGAGCACTGTGGCTGGCACAGTTATGGGAGCACTGTGGCTGGCACTGTTATGGGAGCACTGTGGTTGGCACTGTTATGGGAGCACTGGATGGCACTGTTATGGGAGCACTGGTTGGCACTGTTATGGGAGCACTGGATGGCACTGTTATGGGAGCACTGGCTGGCACTGTTATGGGAGCACTGTGGCTGGCACTGTTATGGGAGCACTGTGGCTGGCACTGTTATGGGAGCACTGTGGCTGGCACTGTTATGGGAGCACTGTGGCTGGCACTGTTTTGGGAGCACTGTGGCTGGCACTGTTATGGGAGCACTGTGGCTGGCACTGTTATGGGAGCACTGTGGCTGGCACTGTTAAGGGAGCACTGTAGCTGGCACTGTTATGGGAGCACTGTAGCTGGCACTGTTATGGGAGCACTGGTTGGCACTGTTAAGGGAGCACTGGTTGGCACTGTTATGGGTGCACTGGTTGGCACTGTTATGGGAGCACTGGATGGCACTGTTATGGGAGTACTGGCTGGCACTGTTATGGGAGCACTGTGGCTGGCACTGTTATGGGAGCACTGTGGTTGGCACTGTTATTGGAGCACTGGATGGCACTGTTATGGGAGCACTGGTTGGCACTGTTATGGGAGCACTGGATGGCACTGTTATGGGAGCACTGGCTGGCACTGTTATGGGAGCACTGTGGCTGGCACTGTTATGGGAGCACTGTGGCTGGCACTGTTATGGGAGCACTGTGGCTGGCACTGTTATGGGAGCACTGTGGCTGGCACTGTTTTGGGAGCACTGTGGCTGGCACTGTTATGGGAGCACTATGGCTGGCACTGTTATGGGAGCACTGTGGCTGGCACTGTTATGGGAGCACTGTGGCTGGCACTGTTATGGGAGCACTGTGGCTGGCACTGTTATGGGAGCACTGTGGCTGGCACTGTTATGGGAGCACTGTGGCTGGCACTGTTATGGGAGCACTGTGGCTGGCACTGTTATGGGAGCACTGTGGCTGGCACTGTTATGGGAGCACTGTGGCTGGCACTGTTATGGGAGCACTATGGCTGGCACTGTTATGGGAGCACTGTGGCTGGCACTGTTATGGGAGCACTGTGGCTGGCACCGTTATGGGAGCACTGTGGCTGGCACCGTTATGGGAGCACTGTGGCCGGCACTGTTATGGGAGCACTGTGGCTGGCACTGTTATGGGAGCACTGTGTCTGGCACTGTTATGGGAGCACTGTGGCTGGCACTGTTATGGGAGAACTGTGGTTGGCACTGTTATGGGAGCACTGGATGGCACTGTTATGGGAGCACTGGTTGGCACTGTTATGGGAGCACTGGATGGCACTGTTATGGGAGCACTGGCTGGCACTGTTATGGGAGCACTGTGGCTGGCACTGTTTTGGGAGCACTGTGTCTGGCACTGTTATGGGAGCACTATGGCTGGCACTGTTATGGGAGCACTGTGGCTGGCACTGTTATGGGAGCACTGTGGCTGGCACTGATATGGGAGCACTATGGCTGGCACTGTTATGGGAGCACTGTGGCTGGCACAGTTATGGGAGCACTGTGGCTGGCACTGTTATGGGAGCACTGTGGTTGGCACTGTTATGGGAGCACTGGATGGCACTGTTATGGGAGCACTGGTTGGCACTGTTATGGGAGCACTGGATGGCACTGTTATGGGAGCACTGGCTGGCACTGTTATGGGAGCACTGTGGCTGGCACTGTTATGGGAGCACTGTGGCTGGCACTGTTATGGGAGCACTGTGGCTGGCACTGTTATGGGAGCACTGTGGCTGGCACTGTTTTGGGAGCACTGTGGCTGGCACTGTTATGGGAGCACTGTGGCTGGCACTGTTATGGGAGCACTGTGGCTGGCACTGTTAAGGGAGCACTGTAGCTGGCACTGTTATGGGAGCACTGTAGCTGGCACTGTTATGGGAGCACTGGTTGGCACTGTTAAGGGAGCACTGGTTGGCACTGTTATGGGTGCACTGGTTGGCACTGTTATGGGAGCACTGGATGGCACTGTTATGGGAGTACTGGCTGGCACTGTTATGGGAGCACTGTGGCTGGCACTGTTATGGGAGCACTGTGGCTGGCACTGTTATGGGAGCACTGTGGCTGGCACTGTTATGGGAGCACTGTGGCTGGCACTGTTATGGGAGCACTGTGGCTGGCACTGTTATGGGAGCAATGTGGCTGGCACTGTTATGGGAGCACTGTAGCTGGCACTGTTATGGGAGCACTGTAGCTGGCACTGTTATGGGAGCACTGTAGCTGGCACTGTTATGGGAGTACTGGTTGGCACTGTTATTGGAGCACTGTGGTTGGCACTGTTAAGGGAGCACTGGTTGGCACTGTTATGGGAGCACTGGATGGCACTGTTATGGGAGTACTGGCTGGCACTGTTATGGGAGCACTGTGGCTGGCACTGTTTTGGGAGCACTGTGGCTGGCACTGTTATGGGAGCACTGTGGCTGGCACTGTTATGGGAGCACTGTGGCTGGCACTGTTAAGGGAGCACTGTAGCTGGCACTGTTATGGGAGCACTGTAGCTGGCACTGTTATGGGAGCACTGGTTGGCACTGTTATGGGAGCACTGTGGTTGGCACTGTTAAGGGAGCACTGGATGGCACTGTTATGGGAGTACTGTGGTTGGCACTGTTAAGGGAGCACTGGATGGCACTGTTATGGGAGTACTGTGGTTGGCACTGTTAAGGGAACACTGGCTGTCACTGTTATGGGAGCACTTTAGCTGGCACTGTTATGGGAGCACTGTATCTGGCACTGTTATGGGAGCACTGTGGCTAGCACTGTTATGGGAGCACTGTGGCTGGCACTGTTATGGGAGCACTGTGGCTGGCACTGTTATGGGAGCACTGTGGCTGGCACTGTTATGAGAGCACTGTGGCTGGCACTGTTATGGGAGCACTGTGGCTGGCACTGTTATGGGAGCACTGTATCTGGCACTGTTATGGGAGCACTGTGGCTAGCACTGTTATGGGAGCACTGTGGCTGGCACTGTTATGGGAGCACTGTGGCTGGAACTGTTATGGGAGCACTGTGGCTGGCACTGTTATGGGAGCACTGTGGCTGGCACTGTTATGGGAGCACTGTGGCTGGCACTGTTATGGGAGCACTGTGGCTGGCACTGTTATGGGAGCACTGTGGCTGGCACTGTTATGGGAGCACTGTGGTTGGCACTGTTAAGGGAGCACTGGATGGCACTGTTATGGGAGTACTGTGGTTGGCACTGTTAGGGTATGTGCACACACACTAATTACGTCCGTAATTGACGGACGTATTTCGGCCGCAAGTACCGGACCGAACACAGTGCAGGGAGCCGGGCTCCTAGCGTCATACTTATGTAAGATGCTAGGAGTCCCTGCCTCTCCGTGGAACTACTGTCTCGTACTGTAATCATGTTTTCAGTACGGGACAGTTGTCCTGCAGCGAGGCAGGGACTCCTAGCATCGGACATAAGTATGATGCTAGGAGCCCGGCTCCCTGCACTGTGTTCGGTCCGGTACTTGCGGCCGAAATAAGTCCGTCAATTACGGACGTAATTAGTGTGTGTGCACATACCCTTATGGGAACACTGGCTGTCACTGTTATGGGAGCACTTTAGCTGGCACTGTTATGGGAGCACTGTATCTGGCACTGTTATGGGAGCACTGTGGCTAGCACTGTTATGGGAGCACTGTGGCTGGCACTGTTATGGGAGCACTGTGGCTGGCACTGTTATGGGAGCACTGTGGCTGGCACTGTTATGGGAGCACTGTATCTGGCACTGTTATGGGAGCACTGTGGCTAGCACTGTTATGGAAGCACTGTGGCTGGCACTGTTATGGGAGCACTGTGGCTGGCACTGTTATGGGTGCACTGTGGCTGGCAATGTTATGGTAGCACTGTGGCTGGCACTGTTATGGGAGCACTGTGGCTGGCACTGTTATGGGAGCACTGTGGCTGGCACTGTTATGGGAGCACTGTGGCTGGCACTGTTATGGGAGCACTGTGGCTGGCACTGTTATGGGAGCACTGTGGCTGGCACTGTTATGGGAGCACTGTGGCTGGCACTGCTATGGGAGCACTGTGGCTGGCACTGTTATGGGAGCACTGTGGCTGGCACTGTTATGGGAGCACTGTGGCTGGAACTGTTATGGGAGCACTGTGGCTGGCACTGTTATGGGAGCACTGTGGCTGGCACTGTTATGGGAGCACTGGATGGCACTGTTATGGGAGTACTGTGGTTGACACTGTTAAGGGAACACTGGCTGTCACTGTCATGGGAGCACTTTAGCTGGCACTGTTATGGGAGCACTGTATCTGGCACTGTTATGGGAGCACTGTGGCTGGCACTGCTATGGGAGCACTGTGGTTGGCACTGTTATGGGAGCACTGGATGGCACTGTTATGGGAGCACTGGTTGGCACTGTTATGGGAGCACTGGATGGCACTGTTATGGGAGCACTGGCTGGCACTGTTATGGGAGCACTGTGTCTTGCACTGTTATGGGAGCACTGTGGCTGGCACTGTTATGGGAGCACTGTGGCTGGCACTGTTATGGGAGCACTGTGGCTAGCACTGTTATGGGAGCACTGTGGCTGGCACTGTTATGGGAGAACTGTGGCTGGCACTGTTATGGGAGCACTGTGGCTGGCACTGTTATGGGAGCACTGTGGCTGGCACTGTTATGGGAGCACTGTGGTTGGCACTGTTATGGGAGCACTGGATGGCACTGTTATGGGAGCACTGGTTGGCACTGTTATGGGAGCACTGGATGGCACTGTTATGGGAGCACTGGTTGGCACTGTTATGGGAGCACTGTGGCTGGCACTGTTATGGGAGCACTGTGGCTGGCACTGTTATGGGAGCACTGTGGCTGGCACTGTTATGGGAGCACTGTGGTTGGCACTGTTATGGGAGCACTGGATGGCACTGTTATGGGAGCACTGTGGCTGGCACTGTTATGGGAGCACTGTGGTTGGCACTGTTATGGGAGCACTGTGGCTGGCACTGTTATGGGAGCACTGTGGCTGGCACTGTTATGGGAGCACTGTGGCTGGCACTGTTATGGGAGCACTGTGGTTAGCACTGTTATGGGAGCACTGGATGGCACTGTTATGGGAGCACTGGTTGGCACTGTTATGGGAGCACTGGATGGCACTGTTATGGGAGCACTGGCTGGCACTGTTATGGGAGCACTGTGGCTGGCACTGTTATGGGAGCACTGTGGCTGGCACTGTTATGGGAGCACTGTGGCTGGCACTGTTATGGGAGCACTGTGGCTGGCACTGTTTTGGGAGCACTGACGCTGGCACTGTTATGGGAGCACTATGGCTGGCACTGTTATGGGAGCACTGTGGCTGGCACTGTTATGGGAGCACTGTGGCTGGCACTGTTATGGGAGCACTGTGGCTGGCACTGTTATGGGAGCACTGTGGCTGGCACTGTTATGGGAGCACTGTGGCTGGCACTGTTATGGGAGCACTGTGGCTGGCACTGTTATGGGAGCACTGTGGCTGGCACTGTTATGGGAGCACTGTGGCTGGCACTGTTATGGGAGCACTGTGGCTGGCACTGTTATGGGAGCACTGTGGCTAGCACTGTTATGGGAGCACTGTGGCTGGCACTGTTATGGGAGCACTGTGGCTGGCACTGTTATGGGAGCACTGTGGCTGGCACTGTTATGGGAGCACTGTGGCTGGCACTGATATGGGAGCACTGTGGTTGGCACTGTTATGGGAGCACTGGATGGCACTGTTATGGGAGCACTGGTTGGCACTGTTATGGGAGCACTGGATGGCACTGTTATGGGAGCACTGGCTGGCACTGTTATGGGAGCACTGTGGCTGGCACTGTTATGGGAGCACTGTGGCTGGCACTGTTATGGGAGCACTGTGGCTGGCACTGTTATGGGAGCACTGTGGCTGGCACTGTTTTGGGAGCACTGTGGCTGGCACTGTTATGGGAGCACTATGGCTGGCACTGTTATGGGAGCACTGTGGCTGGCACTGTTATGGGAGCACTGTGGCTGGCACTGTTATGGGAGCACTGTGGCTGGCACTGTTATGGGAGCACTGTGGCTGGCACTGTTATGGGAGCACTGTGGCTGGCACTGTTATGG
The DNA here is from genome assembly GCF_050947455.1 of Rhinoderma darwinii. Lineage (NCBI taxonomy): Eukaryota > Metazoa > Chordata > Amphibia > Anura > Rhinodermatidae > Rhinoderma > Rhinoderma darwinii. The sequence continues at coordinate 28,716 of NW_027464044.1, read as the reverse complement.
GAGCACTGTGGCTGGCACTGTTATGGGAGCACTATGGCTGGCACTGTTATGGGAGCACTGTGGCTGGCACTGTTATGGGAGCACTGTGGCTGGCACCGTTATGGGAGCACTGTGGCTGGCACCGTTATGGGAGCACTGTGGCTGGCACTGTTATGGGAGCACTGGTTGGCACTGTTATGGGAGCACTGGATGGCACTGTTATGGGAGCACTGGATGGCACTGTTATGGGAGCACTGTGGCTGGCACTGTTATGGGAGCACTGTGGCTAGTACTGTTATGGGAGCACTGTGGCTGGCACTGTTATGGGAGCACTGTGGCTGGCACTGTTATGGGAGCACTGTGGCTGGCACTGTTATGGGAGCACTGTGGCTGGCACTGTTATGGGAGCACTGTGGTTGGCACTGTTATGGGAGCACTGGATGGCACTGTTATGGGAGCACTGGTTGGCACTGTTATGGGAGCACTGGATGGCACTGTTATGGGAACACTGGCTGGCACTGTTATGGGAGCACTGTGGCTGGCACTGTTATGGGAGCACTGTGGCTGGCACTGTTATGGGAGCACTGTGGCTGGCACTGTTATGGGAGCACTGTGGCTGGCACTGTTTTGGGAGCACTGTGGCTGGCACTGTTATGGGAGCACTATGGCTGGCACTGTTATGGGAGCACTGTGGCTGGCACTGTTATGGGAGCACTGTGGCTGGCACTGTTATGGGAGCACTGTGGCTGGCACTGTTATGGGAGCACTGTGGCTGGCACTGTTATGGGAGCACTGTGGCTGGCACTGTTATGGGAGCACTGTGGCTGGCACCGTTATGGGAGCACTGTGGCTGGCACCGTTATGGGAGCACTGTGGCTGGCACCGTTATGGGAGCACTGTGGCTGACACCGTTATGGGAGCACTGTGGCTGGCACCGTTATGGGAGCACTGTGGCTGGCACCGTTATGGGAGCACTGTGGCTGGCACCGTTATGGGAGCACTGTGGCTGGCACCGTTATGGGAGCACTGTGGCTGGCACCGTTATGGGAGCACTGTGGCTGGCACCGTTATGGGAGCACTGTAGCTGGCACTGTTATGGGAGTACTGGTTGGCACTGTTATGGGAGCACTGTGGTTGGCACTGTTAAGGGAGCACTGGTTGGCACTGTTATGGGAGCACTGGATGGCACTGTTATGGGAGTACTGGCTGGCACTGTTATGGGAGCACTGTGGCTGGCACTGTTATGGGAGCACTGTGGCTGGCACTGTTATGGGAGCACTGTGGCTGGCACTGTTATGGGAGCACTGTAGCTGGCACTGTTATGGGAGCACTGGTTGGCACTGTTATGGGAGCACTGTGGTTGGCACTGTTAAGGGAGCACTGGATGGCACTGTTATGGGAGTACTGTGGTTGGCACTGTTAAGGGAACACTGGCTGTCACTGTTATGGGAGCACTTTAGCTGGCACTGTTATGGGAGCACTGTATCTGGCACTGTTATGGGAGCACTGTGGCTAGCACTGTTATGGGAGCACTGTGGCTGGCACTGTTATGGGAGCACTGTGGCTGGCACTGTTATGGGAGCACTGTGGCTGGCACTGTTATTGGAGCACTGTGGCTGGCACAGTTATGGGAGAACTGTGGCTGGCACGGTTATGGGAGCACTGTGGCTGGCACTGTTATGGGAGCACTGTGGCTGGCACTGTTATGGGAGCACTGTGGCTGGCACTGTTATGGGAGCACTGTGGCTGGCACTGTTATGGGAGCACTGTGGCTGGCACTGTTATGGGAGCACTGTGGCTGGCACTGTTATGGGAGCACTGTGGCTGGCACTGTTATGGGAGCACTGTGGCTGGCACTGTTATGGGAGCACTGTGGCTGGCACTGTTATGGGAGCACTGGATGGCACTGTTATGGGAGCACTGGTTGGCACTGTTATGGGAGCACTGGATGGCACTCTTATGGGAGCACTGGCTGGCACTGTTATGGGAGCACTGTGGCTGGCACTGTTATGGGAGCACTGTGGCTGGCACTGTTATGAGAGCACTGTGGCTGGCACTGTTATGGGAGCACTGTGGCTGGCACTGTTATGTGAGCACTGTGGCTGGCACTGTTATGGGAGCACTGTGGCTGGCACTGTTATGGGAGCACTGTGGTTGGCACTGTTATGGGAGCACTGGATGGCACTGTTATGGGAGCACTGGTTGGCACTGTTATGGGAGCACTGGATGGCACTGTTATGGGAGCACTGGCTGGCACTGTTATGGGAGCACTGTGGCTGGCACCGTTATGGGAGCACTGTGGCTGGCACTGTTATGGGAGCACTGTGGTTGGCACTGTTATGGGAGCAATGGAGGGCACTGTTATGGGAGCACTGGTTGGCACTGTTATGGGAGAACTGGTTGGCACTGTAATGGGTGCACTGGTTGGCACTGTTATGGGAGCACTGGATGGCACTGTTATGGGAGTACTGGCTGGCCCTGTTATGGGAGCACTGTGGCTGGCACTGTTATGGGAGCACTGTGGCTGGCACTGTTATGGGAGCACCGTGGCTGGCACTGTTATGGGAGCACTGGTTGGCACTGTTATGGGAGCACTGTGGTTGGCACTGTTAAGGGAGCACTGGATGGCACTGTTATGGGAGTACTGTGGTTGGCACTGTTAAGGGAACACTGGCTGTCACTGTTATGGGAGCACTTTAGCTGGCACTGTTATGGGAGCACTGTATCTGGCACTGTTATGGGAGCACTGTGGATAGCACTGTTATGGGAGCACTGTGGCTGGCACTGTTATGGGAGCACTGTGGCTGGCACTGTTTTGGGAGCACTGTGGCTGGCACTGTTATGGGAGCACTATGGCTGGCACTGTTATGGGAGCACTGTGGCTGGCACTGTTATGGGAGCACTGTGGCTGGCACTGTTATGGGAGCACTGTGTCTGGCACTGTTATGGGAGCACTGTGGCTGGCACTGTTATGGGAGCACTGTGGCTGGCACTGTTATGGGAGCACTGTGGCTGGCACTGTTATGGGAGCACTGTGGCTGGCACTGTTATGGGAGCACTGTGGCTAGCACTGTTATGGGAGCACTGTGGCTGGCACTGTTATGGGAGCACTGTGGCTGGCACTGTTATGGGAGCACTGTGGCTGGCACTGTTATGGGAGCACTGTGGCTGGCACTGTTATGGGAGCACTGTGGTTGGCACTGTTATGGGAGCACTGGATGGCACTGTTATGGGAGCACTGGTTGGCACTGTTATGGGAGCACTGGATGGCACTGTTATGGGAGCACTGGCTGGCACTGTTATGGGAGCACTGTGGCTGGCACTGTTATGGGAGCATTGTGGCTGGCACTGTTATGGGAGCACTGTGGCTGGCACTGTTATGGGAGCACTGTGGCTGGCACTGTTTTGGGAGCACTGTGGCTGGCACTGTTATGGGAGCACTATGGCTGGCACTGTTATGGGAGCACTGTGGCTGGCACTGTTATGGGAGCACTGTGGCTGGCACTGTTATGGGAGCACTGTGGCTGGCACTGTTATGGGAGCACTGTGGCTGGCACTGTTATGGGAGAACTGTGGCTGGCACTGTTATGGGAGCACTGTGGCTGGCACTGTTATGGGAGCACTGTGGCTGGCACTGTTATGGGAGCACTGTGGCTGGCACTGTTATGGGAGCACTATGGCTGGCACTGTTATGGGAGCACTGTGGCTGGCACTGTTATGGGAGCACTGTGGCTGTCACCGTTATGGGAGCACTGTGGCTGGCACCGTTATGGGAGCACTGTGGCTGGCACCGTTATGGGAGCACTGTGGCTGGCACTGTTATGGGAGCACTGTGGCTGGCACTGTTATGGGAGCACTGTGGCTGGCACTTTTATGGGAGCACTGTGGTTGGCTCTGTTATGGGAGCACTGGATGGCACTGTTATGGGAGCACTGGTTGGTACTGTTATGGGAGCACTGGATGGCACTGTTATGGGAGCACTGGCTGGCACTGTTATGGGAGCACTGTGGCTGGCACTGTTATGGGAGCACTGTGGCTGGCACTGTTATGGGAGCACTGTGGCTGGCACTGCTATGGGAGCACTGTGGCTGGCACTGTTATGGGAGCACTGTGGCTGGCACTGTTATGGGAGCACTGTGGCTGGAACTGTTATGGGAGCACTGTGTCTGGCACTGTTATGGGAGCACTGTGGCTGGCACTGTTATGGGAGCACTGGATGGCACTGTTATGGGAGTACTGTGGTTGGCACTGTTAAGGGAGCACTGGATGGCACTGTTATGGGAGTACTGTGGTTGGCACTGTTAAGGGAACACTGGCTGTCACTGTCATGGGAGCACTTTAGCTGGCACTGTTATGGGAGCACTGTATCTGGCACTGTTATGGGAGCACTGTGGCTGGCACTGCTATGGGAGCACTGTGGCTGGCACTGTTATGGGAGCACTGTGGCTGGCACTGTTATGGGAGCACTGTGGTTGGCACTGTTATGGGAGCACTGGATGGCACTGTTATGGGAGCACTGGTTGGCACTGTTATGGGAGCACTGGATGGCACTGTTATGGGAGCACTGGCTGGCACTGTTATGGGAGCACTGTGTCTGGCACTGTTATGGGAGCACTGTGGCTGGCACTGTTATGGGAGCACTGTGGCTGGCACTGTTATGGGAGCACTGTGGCTAGCACTGTTATGGGAGCACTGTGGTTGGCACTGTTATGGGAGCACTGTGGCTGGCACTGTTATGGGAGCACTGTGGCTGGCACTGTTATGGGAGCACTGTGGCTGGCACTGTTATGGGAGCACTGTGGTTAGCACTGTTATGGGAGCACTGGATGGCACTGTTATGGGAGCACTGGTTGGCACTGTTATGGGAGCACTGGATGGCACTGTTATGGGAGCACTGGCTGGCACTGTTATGGGAGCACTGTGGCTGGCACTGTTATGGGAGCACTGTTGCTGGCACTGTTATGGGAGCACTGTGGCTGGCACTGTTATGGGAGCACTGTGGCTGGCACTGTTTTGGGAGCACTGTGGCTGGCACTGTTATGGGAGCACTATGACTGGCACTGTTATGGGAGCACTGTGGCTGGCACTGTTATGGGAGCACTGTGGCTGGCACTGTTATGGGAGCACTGTGGCTGGCACTGTTATGGGAGCACTGTGGCTGGCACTGTTATGGGAGCACTGTGGCTGGCACTGTTATGGGAGCACTGTGGCTGGCACTGTTATGGGAGCACTGTGGCTGGCACTGTTATGGGAGCACTGTGGCTGGCACTGTTATGGGAGCACTGTGGCTAGCACTGTTATGGGAGCACTGTGGCTGGCACTGTTATGGGAGCACTGTGGCTGGCACTGTTATGGGAGCACTGTGGCTGGCACTGTTATGGGAGCACTGTGGCTGGCACTGTTATGGGAGCACTGTGGCTGGCACTGTTATGGGAGCACTGTGGCTAGCACTGTTATGGGAGCACTGTGGCTGGCACTGTTATGGGAGCACTGTGGCTGGCACTGTTATGGGAGCACTGTGGCTGGCACTGTTATGGGAGCACTGTGGCTGGCACTGTTATGGGAGCACTGGTTGGCACTGTTATGGGAGCACTGGATGGCACTATTATGGGAGCACTGGATGGCACTGTTATGGGAGCACTGTGGCTGGCACTGTTATGGGAGCACTGTGGCTAGTACTGTTATGGGAGCACTGTGGCTGGCACTGTTATGGGAGCACTGTGGCTGGCACTGTTATGGGAGCACTGTGGCTGGCACTGTCATGGGAGCACTGTGGCTGGCACTGTTATGGGAGCACTGTGGTTGGCACTGTTATGGGAGCACTGGATGGCACTGTTATGGGAGCACTGGTTGGCACTGTTATGGGAGCACTGGATGGCACTGTTATGGGAACACTGGCTGGCACTGTTATGGGAGCACTGTGGCTGGCTCTGTTATGGGAGCACTGGATGGCACTGTTATGGGAGCACTGGTTGGTACTGTTATGGGAGCACTGGATGGCACTGTTATGGGAGCACTGGCTGGCACTGTTATGGGAGCACTGTGGCTGGCACTGTTATGGGAGCACTGTGGCTGGCACTGTTATGGGAGCACTGTGGCTGGCACTGCTATGGGAGCACTGTGGCTGGCACTGTTATGGGAGCACTGTGGCTGGCACTGTTATGGGAGCACTGTGGCTGGAACTGTTATGGGAGCACTGTGGCTGGCACTGTTATGGAGCACTGTGGCTGGCACTGTTATGGGAGCACTGGATGGCACTGTTATGGGAGTACTGTGGTTGGCACTGTTAAGGGAGCACTGGATGGCACTGTTATGGGAGTACTGTGGTTGGCACTGTTAAGGGAACACTGGCTGTCACTATCATGGGAGCACTTTAGCTGGCACTGTTATGGGAGCACTGTATCTGGCACTGTTATGGGAGCACTGTGGCTGGCACTGCTATGGGAGCACTGTGGCTGGCACTGTTATGGGAGCACTGTGGCTGGCACTGTTATGGGAGCACTGTGGTTGGCACTGTTATGGGAGCACTGGATGGCACTGTTATGGGAGCACTGGTTGGCACTGTTATGGGAGCACTGGATGGCACTGTTATGGGAGCACTGGCTGGCACTGTTATGGGAGCACTGTGTCTGGCACTGTTATGGGAGCACTGTGGCTGGCACTGTTATGGGAGCACTGTGGCTGGCACTGTTATGGGAGCACTGTGGCTAGCACTGTTATGGGAGCACTGTGGTTGGCACTGTTATGGGAGCACTGTGGCTGGCACTGTTATGGGAGCACTGTGGCTGGCACTGTTATGGGAGCACTGTGGCTGGCACTGTTATGGGAGCACTGTGGTTAGCACTGTTATGGGAGCACTGGATGGCACTGTTATGGGAGCACTGGTTGGCACTGTTATGGGAGCACTGGATGGCACTGTTATGGGAGCACTGGATGGCACTGTTATGGAGCACTGTGGCTGGCACTGTTATGGGAGCACTGTGGCTGGCACTGTTATGGGAGCACTGTGGCTGGCACTGTTATGGGAGCACTGTGGCTGGCACTGTTTTGGGAGCACTGTGGCTGGCACTGTTATGGGAGCACTATGACTGGCACTGTTATGGGAGCACTGTGGCTGGCACTGTTATGGGAGCACTGTGGCTGGCACTGTTATGGGAGCACTGTGGCTGGCACTGTTATGGGAGCACTGTGGCTGGCACTGTTATGGGAGCACTGTGGCTGGCACTGTTATGGGAGCACTGTGGCTGGCACTGTTATGGGAGCACTGTGGCTAGCACTGTTATGGGAGCACTGTGGCTGGCACTGTTATGGGAGCACTGTGGCTGGCACTGTTATGGGAGCACTGTGGCTGGCACTGTTATGGGAGCACTGTGGCTGGCACTGTTATGGGAGCACTGTGGCTGGCACTGTTATGGGAGCACTGGTTGGCACTGTTATGGGAGCACTGGATGGCACTATTATGGGAGCACTGGATGGCACTGTTATGGGAGCACTGTGGCTGGCACTGTTATGGGAGCACTGTGGCTAGTACTGTTATGGGAGCACTGTGGCTGGCACTGTTATGGGAGCACTGTGGCTGGCACTGTTATGGGAGCACTGTGGCTGGCACCGTTATGGGAGCACTGTGGCTGGCACCGTTATGGGAGCACTGTGGCTGGCACTGTTATGGGAGCACTGTGGCTGGCACTGTTATGGGAGCACTGTGGCTGGCACTGTCATGGGAGCACTGTGGCTGGCACTGTTATGGGAGCACTGTGGTTGGCACTGTTATGGGAGCACTGGATGGCACTGTTATGGGAGCACTGGTTGGCACTGTTATGGGAGCACTGGATGGCACTGTTATGGGAACACTGGCTGGCACTGTTATGGGAGCACTGTGGCTGGCACTGTTATGGGAGCACTATGGCTGGCACTGTTATGGGAGCACTGTGGCTGGCACTGTTATGGGAGCACTGTGGCTGGCACTGTTATGGGAGCACTGTGGCTGGCACTGTTATGGGAGCACTGTGGCTGGCACTGTTATGGGAGCACTGTGGCTGGCACTGTTATGGGAGCACTGTGGCTGGCACCGTTATGGGAGCACTGTGGCTGGCACCGTTATGGGAGCACTGTGGCTGGCACTGTTATGGGAGCACTGTGGCTGGCACTGTTATGGGAGCACTGTGGCTGGCACTGTTATGGGAGCACTGTGGCTGGCACTTTTATGGGAGCACTGTGGTTGGCTCTGTTATGGGAGCACTGGATGGCACTGTTATGGGAGCACTGGTTGGTACTGTTATGGGAGCACTGGATGGCACTGTTATGGGAGCACTGGCTGGCACTGTTATGGGAGCACTGTGGCTGGCACTGTTATGGGAGCACTGTGGCTGGCACTGTTATGGGAGCACTGTGGCTGGCACTGCTATGGGAGCACTGTGGCTGGCACTGTTATGGGAGCACTGTGGCTGGCACTGTTATGGGAGCACTGTGGCTGGCACTGTTATGGGAGCACTGGATGGCACTGTTATGGGAGTACTGTGGTTGGCACTGTTAAGGGAGCACTGGATGGCACTGTTATGGGAGTACTGTGGTTGGCACTGTTAAGGGAACACTGGCTGTCACTGTCATGGGAGCACTTTAGCTGGCACTGTTATGGGAGCACTGTATCTGGCACTGTTATGGGAGCACTGTGGCTGGCACTGCTATGGGAGCACTGTGGCTGGCACTGTTATGGGAGCACTGTGGCTGGCACTGTTATGGGAGCACTGTGGTTGGCACTGTTATGGGAGCACTGGATGGCACTGTTATAGGAGCACTGGTTGGCACTGTTATGGGAGCACTGGATGGCACTGTTATGGGAGCACTGGCTGGCACTGTTATGGGAGCACTGTGTCTGGCACTGTTATGGGAGCACTGTGGCTGGCACTGTTATGGGAGCACTGTGGCTGGCACTGTTATGGGAGCACTGTGGCTAGCACTGTTATGGGAGCACTGTGGTTGGCACTGTTATGGGAGCACTGTGGCTGGCATTGTTATGGGAGCACTGTGGCTGGCACTGTTATGGGAGCACTGTGGCTGGCACTGTTATGGGAGCACTGTGGTTAGCACTGTTATGGGAGCACTGGATGGCACTGTTATGGGAGCACTGGTTGGCACTGTTATGGGAGCACTGGATGGCACTGTTATGGGAGCACTGGCTGGCACTGTTATGGGAGCACTGTGGCTGGCACTGTTATGGGAGCACTGTGGCTGGCACTGTTATGGGAGCACTGTGGCTGGCACTGTTATGGGAGCACTGTGGCTGGCACTGTTTTGGGAGCACTGTGGCTGGCACTGTTATGGGAGCACTATGACTGGCACTGTTATGGGAGCACTGTGGCTGGCACTGTTATGGGAGCACTGTGGCTGGCACTGTTATGGGAGCACTGTGGCTGGCACTGTTATGGGAGCACTGTGGCTGGCACTGTTATGGGAACACTGTGGCTGGCACTGTTATGGGAGCACTGTGGCTGGCACTGTTATGGGAGCACTGTGGCTGGCACTGTTATGGGAGCACTGTGGCTGGCACTGTTAAGGGAGCACTGTGGCTAGCACTGTTATGGGAGCACTGTGGCTGGCACTGTTATGGGAGCACTGTGGCTGGCACTGTTATGGGAGCACTGTGGCTGGCACTGTTATGGGAGCACTGTGGCTGGCACTGTTATGGGAGCACTGTGGCTGGCACTGTTATGGGAGCACTGTGGCTAGCACTGTTATGGGAGCACTGTGGCTGGCACTGTTATGGGAGCACTGTGGCTGGCACTGTTATGGGAGCACTGTGGCTGGCACTGTTATGGGAGCACTGTGGCTGGCACTGTTATGGGAGCACTGTGGCTGGCACTGTTATGGGAGCACTGTGGCTGGCACTGTTATGGGAGCACTGTGGCTGGCACTGTTATGTGAGCACTGTGGCTGGCACTGTTATGGGAGCACTGTGGCTGGCACTGTTATGGGAGCACTGTGGCTGGCACTGTTATGGGAGCACTGTGGTTGGCACTGTTATGGGAGCACTGGATGGCACTGTTATGGGAGCACTGGTTGGCACTGTTATGGGAGCACTGGATGGCACTCTTATGGGAGCACTGGCTGGCACTGTTATGGGAGCACTGTGGCTGGCACTGTTATGGGAGCACTGTGGCTGGCACTGTTATGAGAGCACTGTGGCTGGCACTGTTATGGGAGCACTGTGGCTGGCACTGTTATGTGAGCACTGTGGCTGGCACTGTTATGGGAGCACTGTGGCTGGCACTGTTATGGGAGCACTGTGGTTGGCACTGTTATGGGAGCACTGGATGGCACTGTTATGGGAGCACTGGTTGGCACTGTTATGGGAGCACTGGATGGCACTGTTATGGGAGCACTGGCTGGCACTGTTATGGGAGCACTGTGGCTGGCACCGTTATGGGAGCACTGTGGCTGGCACTGTTATGGGAGCACTGTGGTTGGCACTGTTATGGGAGCAATGGAGGGCACTGTTATGGGAGCACTGGTTGGCACTGTTATGGGAGAACTGGTTGGCACTGTAATGGGTGCACTGGTTGGCACTGTTATGGGAGCACTGGATGGCACTGTTATGGGAGTACTGGCTGGCACTGTTATGGGAGCACTGTGGCTGGCACTGTTATGGGAGCACTGTGGCTGGCACTGTTATGGGAGCACCGTGGCTGGCACTGTTATGGGAGCACTGGTTGGCACTGTTATGGGAGCACTGTGGTTGGCACTGTTAAGGGAGCACTGGATGGCACTGTTATGGGAGTACTGTGGTTGGCACTGTTAAGGGAACACTGGCTGTCACTGTTATGGGAGCACTTTAGCTGGCACTGTTATGGGAGCACTGTATCTGGCACTGTTATGGGAGCACTGTGGATAGCACTGTTATGGGAGCACTGTGGCTGGCACTGTTATGGGAGCACTGTGGCTGGCACTGTTTTGGGAGCACTGTGGCTGGCACTGTTATGGGAGCACTGTGGCTGGCACTGTTATGGGAGCACTGTGGCTGGCACTGTTATGGGAGCACTGTGTCTGGCACTGTTATGGGAGCACTGTGGCTGGCACTGTTATGGGAGCACTGTGGCTGGCACTGTTATGGGAGCACTGTGGCTGGCACTGTTATGGGAGCACTGTGGCTGGCACTGTTATGGGAGCACTGTGGCTAGCACTGTTATGGGAGCACTGTGGCTGGCACTGTTATGGGAGCACTGTGGCTGGCACTGTTATGGGAGCACTGTGGCTGGCACTGTTATGGGAGCACTGTGGCTGGCACTGTTATGGGAGCACTGTGGTTGGCACTGTTATGGGAGCACTGGATGGCACTGTTATGGGAGCACTGGTTGGCACTGTTATGGGAGCACTGGATGGCACTGTTATGGGAGCACTGGCTGGCACTGTTATGGGAGCACTGTGGCTGGCACTGTTATGGGAGCATTGTGGCTGGCACTGTTATGGGAGCACTGTGGCTGGCACTGTTATGGGAGCACTGTGGCTGGCACTGTTTTGGGAGCACTGTGGCTGGCACTGTTATGGGAGCACTATGGCTGGCACTGTTATGGGAGCACTGTGGCTGACACTGTTATGGGAGCACTGTGGCTGGCACTGTTATGGGAGCACTGTGGCTGGCACTGTTATGGGAGCACTGTGGCTGGCACTGTTATGGGAGCACTGTGGCTGGCACTGTTATGGGAGCACTGTGGCTGGCACTGTTATGGGAGCACTGTGGCTGGCACTGTTATGGGAGCACTATGGCTGGCACTGTTATGGGAGCACTGTGGCTGGCACTGTTATGGGAGCACTGTGGCTGGCACCGTTATGGGAGCACTGTGGCTGGCACCGTTATGGGAGCACTGTGGCTGGCACCGTTATGGGAGCACTGTGGCTGGCACTGTTATGGGAGAACTGTGGCTGGCACTGTTATGGGAGCACTGTGGCTGGCACTTTTATGGGAGCACTGTGGTTGGCTCTGTTATGGGAGCACTGGATGGCACTGTTATGGGAGCACTGGTTGGTACTGTTATAGGAGCACTGGATGGCACTGTTATGGGAGCACTGGCTGGCACTGTTATGGGAGCACTGTGGCTGGCACTGTTATGGGAGCACTGTGGCTGGCACTGTTATGGGAGCACTGTGGCTGGCACTGCTATGGGAGCACTGTGGCTGGCACTGTTATGGGAGCACTGTGGCTGGCACTGTTATGGGAGCACTGTGGCTGGAACTGTTATGGGAGCACTGTGGCTGGCACTGTTATGGGAGCACTGTGGCTGGCACTGTTATGGGAGCACTGGATGGCACTGTTATGGGAGTACTGTGGTTGGCACTGTTAAGGGAGCACTGGATGGCACTGTTATGGGAGTACTGTGGTTGGCACTGTTAAGGGAACACTGGCTGTCACTGTCATGGGAGCACTGGCTGGCACTGTTATGGGAGCACTGTGTCTGGCACTGTTATGGGAGCACTGTGGCTGGCACTGTTATGGGAGCACTGTGGCTGGCACTGTTATGGGAGCACTGTGGCTGGCACTGTTATGGGAGCACTGTGGTTGGCACTGTTATGGGAGCACTGTGGCTGGCACTGTTATGGGAGCACTGTGGCTGGCACTGTTATGGGAGCACTGTGGCTGGCACTGTTATGGGAGCACTGTGGTTAGCACTGTTATGGGAGCACTGGATGGCACTGTTATGGGAGCACTGGTTGGCACTGTTATGGGAGCACTGGATGGCACTGTTATGGGAGCACTGGCTGGCACTGTTATGGGAGCACTGTGGCTGGCACTGTTATGGGAGCACTGTGGCTGGCACTGTTATGGGAGCACTGTGGCTGGCACTGTTATGGGAGCACTGTGGCTGGCACTGTTTTGGGAGCACTGTGGCTGGCACTGTTATGGGAGCACTATGACTGGCACTGTTATGGGAGCACTGTGGCTGGCACTGTTATGGGAGCACTGTGGCTGGCACTGTTATGGGAGCACTGTGGCTGGCACTGTTATGGGAGCACTGTTGCTGGCACTGTTATGGGAGCACTGTGGCTGGCACTGTTATGGGAGCACTGTGGCTTGCACTGTTATGGGAGCACTGTGGCTGGCACTGTTATGGGAGCACTGTGGCTAGCACTGTTATGGGAGCACTGTGGCTGGCACTGTTATGGGAGCACTGTGGCTGGCACTGTTATGGGAGCACTGTGGCTGGCACTGTTATGGGAGCACTGTGGCTGGCACTGTTATGGGAGCACTGTGGCTGGCACTGTTATGGGAGCACTGTGGCTAGCACTGTTATGGGAGCACTGTGGCTGGCACTGTTATGGGAGCACTGTGGCTGGCACTGTTATGGGAGCACTGTGGCTGGCACTGTTATGGGAGCACTGTGGCTGGCACTGTTATGGGAGCACTGGTTGGCACTGTTATGGGAGCACTGGATGGCACTATTATGGGAGCACTGGATGGCACTGTTATGGGAGCACTGTGGCTGGCACTGTTATGGGAGCACTGTGGCTAGTACTGTTATGGGAGCACTGTGGCTGGCACTGTTATGGGAGCACTGTGGCTGGCACTGTTATGGGAGCACTGTGGCTGGCACTGTCATGGGAGCACTGTGGCTGGCACTGTCATGGGAGCACTGTGGTTGGCACTGTTATGGGAGCACTGGATGGCACTGTTATGGGAGCACTGGTTGGCACTGTTATGGGAGCACTGGATGGCACTGTTATGGGAACACTGGCTGGCACTGTTATGGGAGCACTGTGGCTGGCACTGTTATGGGAGCACTATGGCTGGCACTGTTATGGGAGCACTGTGGCTGGCACTGTTATGGGAGCACTGTGGCTGGCACTGTTATGGGAGCACTGTGGCTGGCACTGTTATGGGAGCACTGTGGCTGGCACCGTTATGGGAGCACTGTGGCTGGCACCGTTATGGGAGCACTGTGGCTGGCACCGTTATGGGAGCACTGTGGCTGGCACTGTTATGGGAGCACTGTGGCTGGCACTGTTATGGGAGCACTGTGGCTGGCACTGTTATGGGAGCACTGTGGCTGGCACTTTTATGGGAGCACTGTGGTTGGCTCTGTTATGGGAGCACTGGATGGCACTGTTATGGGAGCACTGGTTGGTACTGTTATGGGAGCACTGGATGGCACTGTTATGGGAGCACTGGCTGGCACTGTTATGGGAGCACTGTGGCTGGCACTGTTATGGGAGCACTGTGGCTGGCACTGTTATGGGAGCACTGTGGCTGGCACTGCTATGGGAGCACTGTGGCTGGCACTGTTATGGGAGCACTGTGGCTGGCACTGTTATGGGAGCACTGTGGCTGGAACGGTTATGGGAGCACTGTGGCTGGCACTGTTATGGGAGCACTGTGGCTGGCACTGTTATGGGAGCACTGGATGGCACTGTTATGGGAGTACTGTGGTTGGCACTGTTAAGGGAACACTGGCTGTCACTATCATGGGAGCACTTTAGCTGGCACTGTTATGGGAGCACTGTATCTGGCACTGTTATGGGAGCACTGTGGCTGGCACTGCTATGGGAGCACTGTGGCTGGCACTGTTATGGGAGCACTGTGGCTGGCACTGTTATGGGAGCACTGTGGTTGGCACTGTTATGGGAGCACTGGATGGCACTGTTATGGGAGCACTGGTTGGCACTGTTATGGGAGCACTGGATGGCACTGTTATGGGAGCACTGGCTGGCACTGTTATGGGAGCACTGTGTCTGGCACTGTTATGGGAGCACTGTGGCTGGCACTGTTATGGGAGCACTGTGGCTGGCACTGTTATGGGAGCACTGTGGCTAGCACTGTTATGGGAGCACTGTGGTTGGCACTGTTATGGGAGCACTGTGGCTGGCACTGTTATGGGAGCACTGTGGCTGGCACTGTTATGGGAGCACTGTGGCTGGCACTGTTATGGGAGCACTGTGGTTAGCACTGTTATGGGAGCACTGGATGGCACTGTTATGGGAGCACTGGTTGGCACTGTTATGGGAGCACTGGATGGCACTGTTATGGGAGCACTGGCTGGCACTGTTATGGGAGCACTGTGGCTGCTACTGTTATGGGAGCACTGTGGCTGGCACTGTTATGGGAGCACTGTGGCTGGCACTGTTATGGGAGCACTGTGGCTGGCACTGTTTTGGGAGCACTGGCTGGCACTGTTATGGGAGCACTATGACTGGCACTGTTATGGGAGCACTGTGGCTGGAACTGTTATGGGAGCACTGTGGCTGGCACTGTTATGGGAGCACTGTGGCTGGCACTGTTATGGGAGCACTGTGGCTGGCACTGTTATGGGAGCACTGTGGCTGGCACTGTTATGGGAGCACTGTGGCTGGCACTGTTATGGGAGCACTGTGGCTGGCACTGTTATGGGAGCACTGTGGCTAGCACTGTTATGGGAGCACTGTGGCTGGCACTGTTATGGGAGCACTGTGGCTGGCACTGTTATGGGAGCACTGTGGCTGGCACTGTTATGGGAGCACTGTGGCTGGCACTGTTATGGGAGCACTGTGGCTGGCACTGTTATGGGAGCACTGTGGCTAGCACTGTTATGGGAGCACTGTGGCTGGCACTGTTATGGGAGCACTGTGGCTGGCACTGTTATGGGAGCACTGTGGCTGGCACTGTTATGGGAGCACTGTGGCTGGCACTGTTATGGGAGCACTGGTTGGCACTGTTATGGGAGCACTGGATGGCACTATTATGGGAGCACTGGATGGCACTGTTATGGGAGCACTGTGGCTGGCACTGTTATGGGAGCACTGTGGCTAGTACTGTTATGGGAGCACTGTGGCTGGCACTGTTATGGGAGCACTGTGGCTGGCACTGTTATGGGAGCACTGTGGCTGGCACTGTTATGGGAGCACTGTGGCTGGCACTGTTATGGGAGCACTGTGGCTGGCACTGTTATGGGAGCACTGTGGCTGGCACTGTTATGGGAGCACTGTGGCTGGCACTGTTATGGGAGCACTGTGGTTGGCACTGTTATGGGAGCACTGGATGGCACTGTTATGGGAGCACTGGTTGGCACTGTTATGGGAGCACTGGATGGCACTGTTATGGGAACACTGGCTGGCACTGTTATGGGAGCACTGTGGCTGGCACTGTTATGGGAGCACTATGGCTGGCACTGTTATGGGAGCACTGTGGCTGGCACTGTTATGGGAGCACTGTGGCTGGCACTGTTATGGGAGCACTGTGGCTGGCACTGTTATGGGAGCACTGTGGCTGGCACTGTTATGGGAGCACTGTGGCTGGCACTGTTATGGGAGCACTGTGGCTGGCACCGTTATGGGAGCACTGTGGCTGGCACCGTTATGGGAGCACTGTGGCTGGCACCGTTATGGGAGCACTGTGGCTGGCACTGTTATGGGAGCACTGTGGCTGGCACTGTTATGGGAGCACTGTGGCTGGCACTTTTATGGGAGCACTGTGGTTGGCTCTGTTATGGGAGCACTGGATGGCACTGTTATGGGAGCACTGGTTGGTACTGTTATGGGAGCACTGGATGGCACTGTTATGGGAGCACTGGCTGGCACTGTTATGGGAGCACTGTGGCTGGCACTGTTATGGGAGCACTGTGGCTGGCACTGTTATGGGAGCACTGTGGCTGGCACTGCTATGGGAGCACTGTGGCTGGCACTGTTATGGGAGCACTGTGGCTGGCACTGTTATGGGAGCACTGTGGCTGGCACTGTTATGGGAGCACTGGATGGCACTGTTATGGGAGTACTGTGGTTGGCACTGTTAAGGGAGCACTGGATGGCACTGTTATGGGAGTACTGTGGTTGGCACTGTTAAGGGAACACTGGCTGTCACTGTCATGGGAGCACTTTAGCTGGCACTGTTATGGGAGCACTGTATCTGGCACTGTTATGGGAGCACTGTGGCTGGCACTGCTATGGGAGCACTGTGGCTGGCACTGTTATGGGAGCACTGTGGCTGGCACTGTTATGGGAGCACTGTGGTTGGCACTGTTATGGGAGCACTGGATGGCACTGTTATAGGAGCACTGGTTGGCACTGTTATGGGAGCACTGGATGGCACTGTTATGGGAGCACTGGCTGGCACTGTTATGGGAGCACTGTGTCTGGCACTGTTATGGGAGCACTGTGGTTAGCACTGTTATGGGAGCACTGGATGGCACTGTTATGGGAGAACTGGTTGGCACTGTTATGGGAGCACTGGATGGCACTGTTATGGGAGCACTGGCTGGCACTGTTATGGGAGCACTGTGGCTGGCACTGTTATGGGAGCACTGTGGCTGGCACTGTTATGGGAGCACTGTGGCTGGCACTGTTATGGGAGCACTGTGGCTGGCACTGTTTTGGGAGCACTGTGGCTGGCACTGTTATGGGAGCACTATGACTGGCACTGTTATGGGAGCACTGTGGCTGGCACTGTTATGGGAGCACTGTGGCTGGCACTGTTATGGGAGCACTGTGGCTGGCACTGTTATGGGAGCACTGTGGCTGGCACTGTTATGGGAGCACTGTGGCTGGCACTGTTATGGGAGCACTGTGGCTGGCACTGTTATGGGAGCACTGTGGCTGGCACTGTTATGGGAGCACTGTGGCTGGCACTGTTATGGGAGCACTGTGGCTAGCACTGTTATGGGAGCACTGTGGCTGGCACTGTTATGGGAGCACTGTGGCTGGCACTGTTATGGGAGCACTGTGGCTGGCACTGTTATGGGAGCACTGTGGCTGGCACTGTTATGGGAGCACTGTGGCTGGCACTGTTATGGGAGCACTGTGGCTAGCACTGTTATGGGAGCACTGTGGCTGGCACTGTTATGGGAGCACTGTGGCTGGCACTGTTATGGGAGCACTGTGGCTGGCACTGTTATGGGAGCACTGTGGCTGGCACTGTTATGGGAGCACTGGTTGGCACTGTTATGGGAGCACTGGATGGCACTGTTATGGGAGCACTGGATGGCACTGTTATGGGAGCACTGTGGCTGGCACTGTTATGGGAGCACTGTGGCTAGTACTGTTATGGGAGCACTGTGGCTGGCACTGTTATGGGAGCACTGTGGCTGGCACTGTTATGGGAGCACTGTGGCTGGCACTGTCATGGGAGCACTGTGGCTGGCACTGTTATGGGAGCACTGTGGTTGGCACTGTTATGGGAGCACTGGATGGCACTGTTATGGGAGCACTGGTTGGCACTGTTATGGGAGCACTGGATGGCACTGTTATGGGAACACTGGCTGGCACTGTTATGGGAGCACTGTGGCTGGCACTGTTATGGGAGCACTGTGGCTGGCACTGTTATGGGAGCACTGTGGCTGGCACTGTTATGGGAGCACTGTGTCTGGCACTGTTATGGGAGCACTGTGGCTGGCACTGTTATGGGAGCACTGTGGCTGGCACTGTTATGGGAGCACTGTGGCTAGCACTGTTATGGGAGCACTGTGGTTGGCACTGTTATGGGAGCACTGTGGCTGGCACTGTTATGGGAGCACTGTGGCTGGCACTGTTATGGGAGCACTGTGGCTGGCACTGTTATGGGAGCACTGTGGTTAGCACTGTTATGGGAGCACTGGATGGCACTGTTATGGGAGCACTGGTTGGCACTGTTATGGGAGCACTGGATGGCACTGTTATGGGAGCACTGGCTGGCACTGTTATGGGAGCACTGTGGCTGCTACTGTTATGGGAGCACTGTGGCTGGCACTGTTATGGGAGCACTGTGGCTGGCACTGTTATGGGAGCACTGTGGCTGGCACTGTTTTGGGAGCACTGGCTGGCACTGTTATGGGAGCACTATGACTGGCACTGTTATGGGAGCACTGTGGCTGGAACTGTTATGGGAGCACTGTGGCTGGCACTGTTATGGGAGCACTGTGGCTGGCACTGTTATGGGAGCACTGTGGCTGGCACTGTTATGGGAGCACTGTGGCTGGCACTGTTATGGGAGCACTGTGGCTGGCACTGTTATGGGAGCACTGTGGCTGGCACTGTTATGGGAGCACTGTGGCTAGCACTGTTATGGGAGCACTGTGGCTGGCACTGTTATGGGAGCACTGTGGCTGGCACTGTTATGGGAGCACTGTGGCTGGCACTGTTATGGGAGCACTGTGGCTGGCACTGTTATGGGAGCACTGTGGCTGGCACTGTTATGGGAGCACTGTGGCTAGCACTGTTATGGGAGCACTGTGGCTGGCACTGTTATGGGAGCACTGTGGCTGGCACTGTTATGGGAGCACTGTGGCTGGCACTGTTATGGGAGCACTGTGGCTGGCACTGTTATGGGAGCACTGGTTGGCACTGTTATGGGAGCACTGGATGGCACTATTATGGGAGCACTGGATGGCACTGTTATGGGAGCACTGTGGCTGGCACTGTTATGGGAGCACTGTGGCTAGTACTGTTATGGGAGCACTGTGGCTGGCACTGTTATGGGAGCACTGTGGCTGGCACTGTTATGGGAGCACTGTGGCTGGCACTGTTATGGGAGCACTGTGGCTGGCACTGTTATGGGAGCACTGTGGCTGGCACTGTTATGGGAGCACTGTGGCTGGCACTGTTATGGGAGCACTGTGGCTGGCACTGTTATGGGAGCACTGTGGTTGGCACTGTTATGGGAGCACTGGATGGCACTGTTATGGGAGCACTGGTTGGCACTGTTATGGGAGCACTGGATGGCACTGTTATGGGAACACTGGCTGGCACTGTTATGGGAGCACTGTGGCTGGCACTGTTATGGGAGCACTATGGCTGGCACTGTTATGGGAGCACTGTGGCTGGCACTGTTATGGGAGCACTGTGGCTGGCACTGTTATGGGAGCACTGTGGCTGGCACTGTTATGGGAGCACTGTGGCTGGCACTGTTATGGGAGCACTGTGGCTGGCACTGTTATGGGAGCACTGTGGCTGGCACCGTTATGGGAGCACTGTGGCTGGCACCGTTATGGGAGCACTGTGGCTGGCACCGTTATGGGAGCACTGTGGCTGGCACTGTTATGGGAGCACTGTGGCTGGCACTGTTATGGGAGCACTGTGGCTGGCACTTTTATGGGAGCACTGTGGTTGGCTCTGTTATGGGAGCACTGGATGGCACTGTTATGGGAGCACTGGTTGGTACTGTTATGGGAGCACTGGATGGCACTGTTATGGGAGCACTGGCTGGCACTGTTATGGGAGCACTGTGGCTGGCACTGTTATGGGAGCACTGTGGCTGGCACTGTTATGGGAGCACTGTGGCTGGCACTGCTATGGGAGCACTGTGGCTGGCACTGTTATGGGAGCACTGTGGCTGGCACTGTTATGGGAGCACTGTGGCTGGCACTGTTATGGGAGCACTGGATGGCACTGTTATGGGAGTACTGTGGTTGGCACTGTTAAGGGAGCACTGGATGGCACTGTTATGGGAGTACTGTGGTTGGCACTGTTAAGGGAACACTGGCTGTCACTGTCATGGGAGCACTTTAGCTGGCACTGTTATGGGAGCACTGTATCTGGCACTGTTATGGGAGCACTGTGGCTGGCACTGCTATGGGAGCACTGTGGCTGGCACTGTTATGGGAGCACTGTGGCTGGCACTGTTATGGGAGCACTGTGGTTGGCACTGTTATGGGAGCACTGGATGGCACTGTTATAGGAGCACTGGTTGGCACTGTTATGGGAGCACTGGATGGCACTGTTATGGGAGCACTGGCTGGCACTGTTATGGGAGCACTGTGTCTGGCACTGTTATGGGAGCACTGTGGTTAGCACTGTTATGGGAGCACTGGATGGCACTGTTATGGGAGAACTGGTTGGCACTGTTATGGGAGCACTGGATGGCACTGTTATGGGAGCACTGGCTGGCACTGTTATGGGAGCACTGTGGCTGGCACTGTTATGGGAGCACTGTGGCTGGCACTGTTATGGGAGCACTGTGGCTGGCACTGTTATGGGAGCACTGTGGCTGGCACTGTTTTGGGAGCACTGTGGCTGGCACTGTTATGGGAGCACTATGACTGGCACTGTTATGGGAGCACTGTGGCTGGCACTGTTATGGGAGCACTGTGGCTGGCACTGTTATGGGAGCACTGTGGCTGGCACTGTTATGGGAGCACTGTGGCTGGCACTGTTATGGGAGCACTGTGGCTGGCACTGTTATGGGAGCACTGTGGCTGGCACTGTTATGGGAGCACTGTGGCTGGCACTGTTATGGGAGCACTGTGGCTGGCACTGTTATGGGAGCACTGTGGCTAGCACTGTTATGGGAGCACTGTGGCTGGCACTGTTATGGGAGCACTGTGGCTGGCACTGTTATGGGAGCACTGTGGCTGGCACTGTTATGGGAGCACTGTGGCTGGCACTGTTATGGGAGCACTGTGGCTGGCACTGTTATGGGAGCACTGTGGCTAGCACTGTTATGGGAGCACTGTGGCTGGCACTGTTATGGGAGCACTGTGGCTGGCACTGTTATGGGAGCACTGTGGCTGGCACTGTTATGGGAGCACTGTGGCTGGCACTGTTATGGGAGCACTGGTTGGCACTGTTATGGGAGCACTGGATGGCACTGTTATGGGAGCACTGGATGGCACTGTTATGGGAGCACTGTGGCTGGCACTGTTATGGGAGCACTGTGGCTAGTACTGTTATGGGAGCACTGTGGCTGGCACTGTTATGGGAGCACTGTGGCTGGCACTGTTATGGGAGCACTGTGGCTGGCACTGTCATGGGAGCACTGTGGCTGGCACTGTTATGGGAGCACTGTGGTTGGCACTGTTATGGGAGCACTGGATGGCACTGTTATGGGAGCACTGGTTGGCACTGTTATGGGAGCACTGGATGGCACTGTTATGGGAACACTGGCTGGCACTGTTATGGGAGCACTGTGGCTGGCACTGTTATGGGAGCACTGTGGCTGGCACTGTTATGGGAGCACTGTGGCTGGCACTGTTATGGGAGCACTGTGGCTGGCACTGTTTTGGGAGCACTGTGGCTGGCACTGTTATGGGAGCACTGTGGCTGGCACTGTTATGGGAGCACTGTGGCTGGCACTGTTATGGGAGCACTGTGGCTGGCACTGTTATGGGAGCACTGTGGCTGGCACTGTTATGGGAGCACTGTGGCTGGCACTGTTATGGGAGCACTGTGGCTGGCACTGTTATGGGAGCACTGTGGCTGGCACCGTTATGGGAGCACTGTGGCTGGCACCGTTATGGGAGCACTGTGGCTGGCACCGTTATGGGAGCACTGTGGCTGACACCGTTATGGTAGCACTGTGGCTGGCACCGTTATGGGAGCACTGTGGCTGGCACCGTTATGGGAGCACTGTGGCTGGCACCGTTATGGGAGCACTGTGGCTGGCACCGTTATGGGAGCACTGTGGCTGGCACCGTTATGGGAGCACTGTGGCTGGCACCGTTATGGGAGCACTGTGGCTGGCACCGTTATGGGAGCACTGTGGCTGGCACCGTTATGGGAGCACTGTAGCTGGCACTGTTGTGGGAGTACTGGTTGGCACTGTTATGGGAGCACTGTGGTTGGCACTGTTAAGGGAGCACTGGTTGGCACTGTAATGGGAGCACTGGATGGCACTGTTATGGGAGTACTGGCTGGCACTGTTATGGGAGCACTGTGGCTGGCACTGTTATGGGAGCACTGTGGCTGGCACTGTTATGGGAGCACTGTGGCTGGCACTGTTATGGGAGCACTGTAGCTGGCACTGTTATGGGAGCACTGGCTGGCACTGTTATGGGAGCACTGTGGCTGGCACTGTTAGGGAGCACTGTGGCACTGTTATGGGAGCACTGTGGCTGGCACTGTTATGGGAGCACTGTTGCTGGCACTGTTATGGGAGCACTGTGGCTGGCACTGTTATGGGAGCACTGTGGCTGGCACTGTTTTGGGAGCACTGTGGCTGCACTGTTATGGGAGCACTATGACTGGCACTGTTATGGGAGCACTGTGGCTGGCACTGTTATGGGAGCACTGTGGCTGGAACTGTTATGGGAGCACTGTGGCTGGCACTGTTATGGGAGCACTGTGGCTGGCACTGTTATGGGAGCACTGGATGGCACTGTTATGGGGAGTACTGTGGTGACACTGTTAAGGGAACACTGGCTGTCACTGTCATGGGAGCACTTTAGCTGGCACTGTTATGGGAGCACTGTATCTGGCACTGTTATGGGAGCACTGTGGCTGGCACTGCTATGGGAGCACTGTGGCTGGCACTGTTATGGGAGGCACTGTGGTTGGCACTGTTATGGGAGCACTGGATGGCACTGTTATGGGAGCACTGGTTGGCACTGTTATGGGAGCACTGGATGGCACTGTTATGGAGCACTGGCTGGCACTGTTAGGGAGCACTGTGTCTTGCACTGTTATGGGAGCACTGTGGCTGGCACTGTTATGGGAGCACTGTGGCTGGCACTGTTATGGGAGCACTGTGGCTAGGCACTGTTATGGGAGCACTGTGGCTGGCACTGTATGGGAGAACTGTGCTGGCCACTGTATGGGAGCACTGTGGCTGGCACTGTTATGGGAGCACTGTGGCTGGCACTGGTATGGGAGCACTGTGGTTGGCACTGTTATGGGAGCACTGGATGGCACTGTTATGGGAGCACTGGTTGGCACTGTTATGGGAGCACTGGATGGCACTGTTATGGAGCACTGGTTGGCACTGTTATGGAGCACTGTGGCTGGCACTGTTATGGGAGCACTGTGGCTGGCACTGTTATGGGAGCACTGTGGCTGGCACTGTTATGGGAGCACTGTGGTTGGCACTGTTATGGGAGCACTGGATGGCACTGTTATGGGAGCACTGTGGCTGGCACTGTTATGGGAGCACTGTGGTTGGCACTGTTATGGGAGCACTGTGGCTGGCACTGTTATGGGAGCACTGTGGCTGGCACTGTTATGGGAGCACTGTGGCTGCACTGTTATGGGAGCACTGTGGTTAGCACTGTTATGGGAGCACTGGATGGCACTGTTATGGGAGCACTGGTTGGCACTGTTATGGAGCACTGGATGGCACTGTTATGGGAGCACTGGCTGGCACTGTTATGGGAGCACTGTGGCTGGCACTGTTATGGGAGCACTGTGGCTGGCACTGTTATGGGAGCACTGTGGCTGGCACTGTTATGGGGAGCACTGTGGCTGGCACTGTTTGGGAGCACTGACGCTGGCACTGTTATGGGAGCACTATGGCTGGCACTGTTATGGGAGCACTGTGGCTGGCACTGTTATGGGAGCACTGTGGCTGGCACTGTTATGGGAGCACTGTGGCTGGCACTGTTATGGGAGCACTGTGGCTGGCACTGTTATGGGAGCACTGTGGCTGGCACTGTTATGGGAGCACTGTGGCTGGCACTGTTATGGGAGCACTGTGGCTGGCACTGTTATGGGAGCACTGTGGCTGGCACTGTTATGGGAGCACTGTGGCTGGCACTGTTATGGGAGCACTGTGGCTAGCACTGTTATGGGAGCACTGTGGCTGGCACTGTTATGGGAGCACTGTGGCTGGCACTGTTATGGGAGCACTGTGGCTGGCACTGTTATGGGAGCACTGTGGCTGGCACTGATATGGGAGCACTGTGGTTGGCACTGTTATGGGAGCACTGGATGGCACTGTTATGGGAGCACTGTTGGGCACTGTTATGGGAGCACTGGATGGCACTGTTATGGGAGCACTGGCTGGCACTGTTATGGGAGCACTGTGGCTGGCACTGTTATGGGAGCACTGTGGCTGGCACTGTTATGGGAGCACTGTGGCTGGCACTGTTATGGGAGCACTGTGGCTGGCACTGTTTTGGGAGCACTGTGGCTGGCACTGTTATGGGAGCACTATGGCTGGCACTGTTAGGGAGCACTGTGGCTGGCACTGTTATGGGAGCACTGTGGCTGGCACTGTTATGGGAGCACTGTGGCTGGCACTGTTTGGGAGCACTGTGGCTGGCACTGTTATGGGAGCACTGTGGCTGGCACTGTTATGGGAGCACTGTGGCTGGCACTGTTATGGGAGCACTATGGCTGGCACTGTTATGGGAGCACTGTGGCTGGCACTGTTATGGGAGCACTGTGGCTGGCACCGTTATGGGAGCACTGTGGCTGGCACCGTTATGGGAGCACTGTGGCTGGCACTGTTATGGGAGCACTGGTTGGCACTGTTATGGGAGCACTGGATGGCACTGTTATGGGAGCACTGGATGGCACTGTTATGGGAGCACTGTGGCTGGCACTGTTATGGGAGCACTGTGGCTAGTACTGTTATGGGAGCACTGTGGCTGGCACTGTTATGGGAGCACTGTGGCTGGCACTGTTATGGGAGCACTGTGGCTGGCACTGTTATGGGAGCACTGTGGCTGGCACTGTTATGGGAGCACTGTGGTTGGCACTGTTATGGGAGCACTGGATGGCACTGTTATGGGAGCACTGGTTGGCACTGTTATGGGAGCACTGGATGGCACTGTTATGGGAACACTGGCTGGCACTGTTATGGGAGCACTGTGGCTGGCACTGTTATGGGAGCACTGTGGCTGGCACTGTTATGGGAGCACTGTGGCTGGCACTGTTATGGGAGCACTGTGGCTGGCACTGTTTTGGGAGCACTGTGGCTGGCACTGTTATGGGAGCACTATGGCTGGCACTGTTATGGGAGCACTGTGGCTGGCACTGTTATGGGAGCACTGTGGCTGGCACTGTTATGGGAGCACTGTGGCTGGCACTGTTATGGGAGCACTGTGGCTGGCACTGTTATGGGAGCACTGTGGCTGGCACTGTTATGGGAGCACTGTGGCTGGCACCGTTATGGGAGCACTGTGGCTGGCACCGTTATGGGAGCACTGTGGCTGGCACCGTTATGGGAGCACTGTGGCTGACACCGTTATGGGAGCACTGTGGCTGGCACCGTTATGGGAGCACTGTGGCTGGCACCGTTATGGGAGCACTGTGGCTGGCACCGTTATGGGAGCACTGTGGCTGGCACCGTTATGGGAGCACTGTGGCTGGCACCGTTATGGGAGCACTGTGGCTGGCACCGTTATGGGAGCACTGTAGCTGGCACTGTTATGGGAGTACTGGTTGGCACTGTTATGGGAGCACTGTGGTTGGCACTGTTAAGGGAGCACTGGTTGGCACTGTTATGGGAGCACTGGATGGCACTGTTATGGGAGTACTGGCTGGCACTGTTATGGGAGCACTGTGGCTGGCACTGTTATGGGAGCACTGTGGCTGGCACTGTTATGGGAGCACTGTGGCTGGCACTGTTATGGGAGCACTGTAGCTGGCACTGTTATGGGAGCACTGGTTGGCACTGTTATGGGAGCACTGTGGTTGGCACTGTTAAGGGAGCACTGGATGGCACTGTTATGGAGTACTGTGGTTGGCACTGTTAAGGGAACACTGGCTGTCACTGTTATGGGAGCACTTTAGCTGGCACTGTTATGGGAGCACTGTATCTGGCACTGTTATGGGAGCACTGTGGCTAGCACTGTTATGGGAGCACTGTGGCTGGCACTGTTATGGGAGCACTG
The DNA here is from genome assembly GCF_050947455.1 of Rhinoderma darwinii. Classification (NCBI taxonomy): domain Eukaryota; kingdom Metazoa; phylum Chordata; class Amphibia; order Anura; family Rhinodermatidae; genus Rhinoderma; species Rhinoderma darwinii. The sequence goes on along the minus strand of NW_027464044.1, from coordinate 2,263 downwards.
TGGCTGGCACTGTTATGGGAGCACTGTGGCTGGCACTGTTATTGAGCACTGTGGCTGGCACAGTTATGGGAGAACTGTGGCTGGCACGGTTATGGGAGCACTGTGGCTGGCACTGTTATGGGAGCACTGTGGCTGGCACTGTTATGGGAGCACTGTGGCTGGCACTGTTATGGGAGCACTGTGGCTGGCACTGTTATGGGAGCACTGTGGCTGGCACTGTTATGGGAGCACTGTGGCTGGCACTGTTATGGGAGCACTGTGGCTGGCACTGTTATGGGAGCACTGTGGCTGGCACTGTTATGGGAGCACTGTGGCTGGCACTGTTATGGGAGCACTGGATGGCACTGTTATGGGAGCACTGGTTGGCACTGTTATGGGAGCACTGGATGGCACTCTTATGGGAGCACTGGCTGGCACTGTTATGGGAGCACTGTGGCTGGCACTGTTATGGGAGCACTGTGGCTGGCACTGTTATGAGAGCACTGTGGCTGGCACTGTTATGGGAGCACTGTGGCTGGCACTGTTATGTGAGCACTGTGGCTGGCACTGTTATGGGAGCACTGTGGCTGGCACTGTTATGGGAGCACTGTGGTTGGCACTGTTATGGGAGCACTGGATGGCACTGTTATGGGAGCACTGGTTGGCACTGTTATGGGAGCACTGGATGGCACTGTTATGGGAGCACTGGCTGGCACTGTTATGGGAGCACTGTGGCTGGCACCGTTATGGGAGCACTGTGGCTGGCACTGTTATGGGAGCACTGTGGTTGGCACTGTTATGGGAGCAATGGAGGGCACTGTTATGGGAGCACTGGTTGGCACTGTTATGGGAGAACTGGTTGGCACTGTAATGGGTGCACTGGTTGGCACTGTTATGGGAGCACTGGATGGCACTGTTATGGGAGTACTGGCTGGCCCTGTTATGGGAGCACTGTGGCTGGCACTGTTATGGGAGCACTGTGGCTGGCACTGTTATGGGAGCACCGTGGCTGGCACTGTTATGGGAGCACTGGTTGGCACTGTTATGGGAGCACTGTGGTTGGCACTGTTAAGGGAGCACTGGATGGCACTGTTATGGGAGTACTGTGGTTGGCACTGTTAAGGGAACACTGGCTGTCACTGTTATGGGAGCACTTTAGCTGGCACTGTTATGGGAGCACTGTATCTGGCACTGTTATGGGAGCACTGTGGATAGCACTGTTATGGGAGCACTGTGGCTGGCACTGTTATGGGAGCACTGTGGCTGGCACTGTTTTGGGAGCACTGTGGCTGGCACTGTTATGGGAGCACTATGGCTGGCACTGTTATGGGAGCACTGTGGCTGGCACTGTTATGGGAGCACTGTGGCTGGCACTGTTATGGGAGCACTGTGTCTGGCACTGTTATGGGAGCACTGTGGCTGGCACTGTTATGGGAGCACTGTGGCTGGCACTGTTATGGGAGCACTGTGGCTGGCACTGTTATGGGAGCACTGTGGCTGGCACTGTTATGGGAGCACTGTGGCTAGCACTGTTATGGGAGCACTGTGGCTGGCACTGTTATGGGAGCACTGTGGCTGGCACTGTTATGGGAGCACTGTGGCTGGCACTGTTATGGGAGCACTGTGGCTGGCACTGTTATGGGAGCACTGTGGTTGGCACTGTTATGGGAGCACTGGATGGCACTGTTATGGGAGCACTGGTTGGCACTGTTATGGGAGCACTGGATGGCACTGTTATGGGAGCACTGGCTGGCACTGTTATGGGAGCACTGTGGCTGGCACTGTTATGGGAGCATTGTGGCTGGCACTGTTATGGGAGCACTGTGGCTGGCACTGTTATGGGAGCACTGTGGCTGGCACTGTTTTGGGAGCACTGTGGCTGGCACTGTTATGGGAGCACTATGGCTGGCACTGTTATGGGAGCACTGTGGCTGGCACTGTTATGGGAGCACTGTGGCTGGCACTGTTATGGGAGCACTGTGGCTGGCACTGTTATGGGAGCACTGTGGCTGGCACTGTTATGGGAGAACTGTGGCTGGCACTGTTATGGGAGCACTGTGGCTGGCACTGTTATGGGAGCACTGTGGCTGGCACTGTTATGGGAGCACTGTGGCTGGCACTGTTATGGGAGCACTATGGCTGGCACTGTTATGGGAGCACTGTGGCTGGCACTGTTATGGGAGCACTGTGGCTGTCACCGTTATGGGAGCACTGTGGCTGGCACCGTTATGGGAGCACTGTGGCTGGCACCGTTATGGGAGCACTGTGGCTGGCACTGTTATGG